>NC_041389.1:290268615-290361296 GCF_002162155.2 Triticum dicoccoides
AGAACCCAAGGAAAAAGGCTTAGGTGGCAAATGTTAAAACCAAGGTTGGGCCTTGCTGGAGGAGTTTTATTCAAAGCAAACTATTAAGGGGGTCCCATAAATCACCCAACCGTGTAAGGAACACAAAATCAAGGAACATAACACCGGTATGACGGAAACTAGTGCGGCAAGAGTGGAACAAAACACCAGGCATAAGGCCGAGCCTTCCACCCTTTATCAAGTATATAGATGCATTAATTAAATAAGAGATATTGTGATATCCCAAAATCATCATGTTCCAACATGGAGCAATCTTCAACTTCACCTGCAACTAACAATGCTATAAGAGGGGTTGAGCAAAAGCGGTAACATAGCCAAACAATGGTTTGCTAGGAAGGGTGAAAAGGTTAGAGGCTGGCATGGCAACTTGGGAGGCATGGTAAACAAGTGATAGGTAGCGCAACATAGCGATAAAATGAAGCAACTAGCAAGCAAAGATAAAAGTGATATCGAGGGTAATGGTCATCTTGCCTGAAATCCCGCTAGGAAGAAGAACGAGTCCATGAAGAAGACAAACGGATGTAGTCGAACGAATCCTCACAACTCCGGAACAAAACCGAAGCTAACGAGAGAAGCAAACCGGAAAGAAGCAAACAACATGGTAAACACACAAGCATAATCATGGCATGATGAACAATCAAGTATGATGCATGTACGGTTTAATGAGGCATGGCATGGCAAAGTGCAACAAACAATACTACAAGCTAAGTGGAGCTCAATATGCAACGAGTTGCATATTGACAAAACGCCACGTTCAATTATTTAGTTCGCTCTTGTTTATATACCCAATGAGGGAGTCCTGGATTAGGGGGTGTCCGGATGGCCGGACTAAGACCTTTGGCCGGACTCCCGGACTATGAAGATACAAGATTGAAGACTACGTCCTGTGTCCGGATGGGACTTTCCTTGACGTGGAAGGCAAGCTTGGCGATACGATATGAAGATCTCCTCCCATTGTCACCGACTCTGTGTAACCCTAGCCCTCTCCGGTGTCTATATAAACCGGAGAGTTTTAGTCCGTAGGACGAACAACAATCATACCATAGGCTAGCTTCTAGGGTTTAGCCTCTCTGATCTCGTGGTAGATCAACTCTTGTACTACCCATATCATCAATATTAATCAAGCAGGAGTAGGGTTTTACCTCCACCGCGAGGGCCCGAACCTGGGTAAAAACATCATGTCCCTTGTCTCCTGTTACCATCCGCCTAGACGCACAGTTCGGGACCCCCTACCCGAGATCCGCCGGTTTTGACACCGACACCCAACAATATTAAATGTTGTTAAACATGGCAAGAGGTGAAACATAAGTAAACTAACTAGTTATGCAAGTTTAAATGAGGCCGGAAACAACAAACAACAATTCTGAAAAAACCCCATATGTTATTTAGCAATTTAATGCAACAACAATTTTAAACATTTTAAATGTTGTTATCATGATGTGGATGACATATGCAAGTTTTATGCCATTTTTATGAAAATGTTGACATGAGTATGTTCTGAAGCATTTGTCACCGTGGTGAAAGGAAATGGTGCCATTGCGACGAATCCGAAAATGATGCCACAACAACATATCGGTTCCGGTAGCTCACGGAGATACCGGTGCAAAAGGAAGTGAGTGTGAGCGTGTCATGCAAGGATGGTGGGGGTGATCCTGGATACGAGGTTCCCACGGGATGGCGGCATGGAGAACGAGGAACGTGTAAAGACCTCTCCCAGACGCGGTGCAAACACGAGCATCTCATACAACACACATGCATTCGTCCGCAGGCGTCGTCTCGGGTTTATACCTTCGAAGCATGCATTTCGGAGCGGGTCAAGTTCGACGAAGGAAGTAGTGGTACACGGGCCGTAGTGGAAGTAGTCGTTCTCGCGACGGTAGAGGTACTCGCGATCTTGGCGACAGTAGTGGTACATCTCGCAGTGGAACTTGGTGCATCCACGGTATTCGGGCGTAGTGGTACTCATTCCGTAGACGAACTTGACGGGACATGGTTGTCGTGGTACTTGACGTTATCCGGGACGGTCTTGGTGTATCCGTGCGTAGAGGTATTGCAGTTTTGTGTAGTCGATCTTGTCGGTCTTGACGATCCAAAACGAAGAAACACCAGGGCCTCGGGTGGCAGCAGCAAGGAGGCGATGGAACAACAGGCTGAGGAAGATGCGGCGCTAGGCTGGGCCTTGGCGACGGGGAGACGAGGCGACAACGCTACAAGGAGGGTCGGCTCGGTCGACGGCCGTGGGAGGCGAGGCACTTGAGGGCGCGGGGAAGTTGGACGACGGGGAGGCATGTGCGAGGCTTTGGGCGGAGGCGGAGGCGCGGGGAGCTCCTCTCCCTGGAGCGATGCGGGTGTGCGTGTGTGTGGCGGCGCTCGATGGGAGCGAGGGGAGGAAGAAGAGGAGATCAGGTGAGGGCATCGGGCTAGGGTTGGGAAGGGTTTAGGTGGGCATTGGGCCATTTCGATGGAGGGAAAAAAAGGCCAGGAGGCCTAGCAGGCTGGAAAAAAAGAAAAAAAAGAGAAAAATCCTTTTCTATTTACAGAAAAGAGATAGAAGAAAAATATCTATTTGGAGGGCTAAA
Source organism: Triticum dicoccoides (assembly GCF_002162155.2). Taxonomy (NCBI): domain Eukaryota; kingdom Viridiplantae; phylum Streptophyta; class Magnoliopsida; order Poales; family Poaceae; genus Triticum; species Triticum dicoccoides. The sequence continues at coordinate 290,271,234 of NC_041389.1, forward strand.
TAAATACAAGTTGAGTTGAAAACTGGCATGGAGCTACTTTGACATATTTCAATGTGCGACAACTGGAATTTAAGTATTTGGAGAAAGAACAAGACATAGAATATTTAAAAATGGGAGAGATTTAAAATGCAAGTTTGTTTCGATGGCTTCCAAATAAATGGAATTTTTTGTTATAGCTCTCTCATATTGGGAGGGTATGTTATAAAGAGAAATCACCATTGTGAATATCCCTCGACTTAAATGGACCAAAGATCCATACAATTTTATTTAGATGAGTTTTTAAAATTAAAAGACATGATGGCAAGATGACAAGATGCAATGCAAAAGATGCTAAGAAGAATGCAACAAACAAATACAACCCACGGCGAACTCGGGATCCATGGAAGGCATCTGGAGCATCAGTCTCGGGGTGTTACAACACTCGACCACTACAAGAGGATCTCGTCCTGAGATCTAGGATGGCGCCGGAGAGAAACGGAAGAGGAAGAGAGGAGGTAAAACTAAGTTGCTTTTTCGGCAAATGAGTGAAACCAAAGAACCTTGAGAGGTTGAAAAGTTGAAAGAAAGAACACAACAGAGTTGAACACAATCAAGAGCATTGCGGTAGAAAATAGAAACAAGGAACACCATGTGAACCTTGGAGGTTGCAAAGCTATGAATGATGAGTAGAATGGACAAGAAGGAATTGAAATCACTCTGGTTGAAACGACATAAACAAGGAACAAGGAAGATCAAAATCGGATAACACTCCGGTTGAAAAGAGATGCAAGACTTGATAAGATGAAAAGAACTTGAATAGAGGACATAACACTCCTGTTAAACGGATAAGCAAGGAAAAGAACATGATATTTACAAAATGAGATGATGGGTCGAAGAGAGTAACATCACAATGCCTCCGGAAGAAAGAATAGAAGATAAGTCATTGTAATAACAGAATGGAGAAGAAAATGCCAACTTGTGCCACAAATGAGCTTGGAAAGCACCCTTCCAAGAAGGTTATAACAGAGTTGTTGGAAAACCAACAACGAAATGAATAATCTTGTAGTGGGCTTATGGAAAACATCTCAAGACTATGAGGTGAAATTCTGCCAGTACCAAAAACAAATACTTGCTTGGGATCAACGAATAGATGAAAACTGCTTTTGCCGAGAGGATAGGAGAAAACTTGGATCATTGATAAGAACCACAATACAACATTCCTTAGGGAAGGCTTTAGGTGAAATTTATACCAAGATAACTCCAACAAAGAGATTGATGGATTTAAGATACCTCGTTCTTGACAACATGTGAATCACGAAACATGAATGAAAATTGTCAATAATGATATGACACCACCTCAAAAGATAAGGTAGAAAGATTTGCACTTCGAAATGAAAGAAGAAGAATGGTTGAGCTCCTCCAACAAAATCTTGAAGAAAGCTTCGCGAATGAATGAAATATTTGATGAACCACCATGTAGAACCTCCATGAAGAACTCCGGTAATAAAAGAATGATAAAAAGAAAGAGAATTTGAAAACACATGATGAAGCCTTGTGATGATTTAGAAGGAGCTTCGCGACGAGATAATGCGGAAAACTTGGAACTCCGAAAAAGAGATGAAAACACTTGGAACTAGAATTTATTCCTCACGAACAAACTCCGAAGAAAAGGGATTACTCACTTGGATGAAATAAGAATAAGATTTATTATATGCTTATCCTTCATCAAATTTAATTGATGGTAAACGAATTTTGCATACTACTTATTCTTGTTGAAAAGGATTAGGGTGGTTATTGCACAAAACTTGAGAAAGTCTTCATGAACCACCGATAGGATTGAAAAGAACGAAAGAATTAATATGATAACAAAGGAAAAAAATATCTGAAGGAACCAACGTAAGAATTGAAAATGAAAGTAGCAAATGCACAATTCACTGAGAAGAATTGGAAAACGAATGAAGATACTTGAGGGGATTTAGATACATGAGAATGAAGAGATCATGAACTGATTAAAGGACACTTGAACGATGCAGCGGAAGAATTCGAGAACGAGAGTTGAAAGCTGAGACTGAATAATTCTGAGATGATGGGCTATGGAGAATCAATCTGAAAAGACTCTTGAATTGCTCCGGATGGGTGAAAAGAATATCTCACGATCGAAACAAATATGGGGATGGCATGAAGCTAGAACCATGAATCTTCAAGAGAGTGGACCAAGATTTTAGGAGAAATCTCTTCCTCGGTCTTCTGTGTTGAGAAATACGATGAGAAACACCACCATGAGTTGTTGAGACACTCCGGAAGGATTAAAAGAAAAAAGTTTGAGCCAAAGATGAAAAGAATTTGAAAATGACCATGGAGAAGGCATGTGACTGATGAAAATTCATTTTTACGTCAAACTTGGAAATGAATTTGGGAATGGCTCCGGGAAAATTAGAAGAGTCAGGTAAGATCCTGGGAAAAGACCTGTGGGTTAGGGCCCACACAAGAGAAACACCGTTGAAATGATTTTAAAGAGAGATTGCACCAGTTGAATTAAATGACTTGAATGAGATAATAATCTCGAAATAGCTTGAACAGATTAAGAATGGAAACACGAATCTTCTGAGATATCTTCAACACTCCGGGTATGAACTGGGCAACGTGAATAAATAAGAGAGCCTTGGATAAGAAATTCACATGGGAAGATATGTGAAACAAAAGGAAGAGATATAATCAACACCGAAACTTGAAATTAATCCACCAGAGAAGAAAAGAGACAAAGAATAATAAACTAGAAGCTCCGTTAGTATCTTCCTGAGAATCATCAGATAAGAACATTGATTGAAAAGAGTGAAGAGACTTCACATGAATAAATGGATATTTGATTAAAAAATCCGAGTCGTTGAAGAAAAAGGGTGGGAGGGCGGGAAAACAAAGACAACTTGGGACGGATGAAACAAACACCGTTGAGAAAACTTAGAGTTGATCTTGCAAATGTTGAAATGATCGGATCCACTTGAAGAGAAGCACGCCAGTTGGAATAGAATTAACATGATGACCTCGATGATCAAGAAGGATTAGTATTCGCATAGCAATATGAGAACACCATTTAGGAAAGGTATGGATTCAACATTTGACTTGGAAGCAACTCGAATACCACAAATAAAACAAAACAAAGGATTTGGCTTGCAGAATAAGCTGGAACAAATACATATGATAGAGATTTACCCAATCCCATATCATGCATCTATCGGAAAGATATTCTAGGAGCTACTTGAATTCCCACCTATAAAACTCCCGAAACTTTCTGGTTATGCAACCTGGTGTTGGGGATACAGGGGAAGCAATATATATCTCACCCAAAACTAACAATCCCTACATCCAAGATGTATCCATCCGTCAACACATAACCAAGCATTGTTGACATAGAAATTTGCAAAATACATGAGGATCTGAATGTGGCAGACCCGTTGACTAAGATTCTCTCACAAGCAAAAGATGATCACACCTTAGTACTCCTTGGGTGTTAATCACATAGCGATGTGAACTAGATTACTGAATCTAGTAAACCCTTTGGGTGTTGGTCACATAGCGATGTGAACTATGGGTGTTAATCACATGGTGATGTGAACTATTGCTGTTAAATCACATGGTGATGTGAACTAGATTATTGACTCTAGTGCAAGTGGGAGACTGAAGGAAATATGCCCTAGAGGCAATAATAAAGTTATTATTTATTTCCTTATATCATGATAAATGTTTATTATTCATGCTAGAATTGTATTAACCGGAAACATAATACATGTGTGAATACATAGACAAACAAAGTGTCACTAGTATGCCTCTACTTGACTAGCTCGTTAATCAAAGATGGTTATGTTTCCTGACCATGAACAATGAGTTGTTATTTGAGTAACGAGATCACATCATTAGTTGAATGATCTGATTGACATGACCCATTCAATTAGCTTAGCACCTGATCGTTTAGTATGTTGCTATTGCTTTCTTCATGACTTATACATGTTCCTATGACTATGAGATTATGCAACTCCCGTTTGCCGGAGGAACACTTTGGGTGCTACCAAACGTCACAACGTAACTGGGTGATTATAAAGGAGCATTACAGGTGTCTCCAAAAGTAGATGTTGGGTTGGCGTATTTCGAGATTAGGATTTGTCACTCCGATTGTCGGAGAGGTATCTCTGGGCCCTCTCGGTAATGCACATCACATAAGCCTTGCAAGCACTGCAACTAATATGTTAGTTGTGAGATGATGTATTACGGAACGAGTAAAGAGACTTGCCAGTAACGAGATTGAACTAGGTATTGGATACCGACGATCTAATCTCGGGCAAGTAACATACCGATGACAAAGGGAACAGCGTATGTTGTTATGCGGTCTGACCGATAAAGATCTTCGTAGAATATGTAGGAGCCAATATGGGCATCCAGGTCCCGCTATTGGTTATTGACCGGAGACGTGTCTCGGTCATGTCTACATTGTTCTCGAACCCGTAGGGTCCGCACGCTTAAGGTTACGATGACAGTTATATTATGAGTTTACATGTTTTGATGAACCGAAGGAGTTCGGAGTCCCGGATGAGATCGGGGACATGACGAGGAGTCTCGAAATGGTCGAGACGTAAAGATTCATATATTGGATGATATGGTTAGGCCAAGGGGTCAAGCCCATGAGGCTTTAGATCGGTGCAAAAAGGAGTTTTGCGGAGGCCAGGGGGCCAAACGCCGGAGACCCTGGCGTCTGGGCCAGACGCCAAGGATTGTGGCGTTTGGTCCTGGAGTCCGAGTGGGACTCTTGCCTTTCGGGAAAAACCGACTTTGAGGAGGCTTTTGCTCCAAGTTTCGACCCCGGGGCTCAACATATAAATAGAGGGGCAGGGCTAGCACCAAAGACACAACAAGTTGATCCACGTGATCTATTCCTTAGCCGTGTGCGGTGCCCCCTGCCACCATATACCTCGATAATACTGTAGCGGAGTTTAGGCGAAGCCCTGCTGCTGTAGTTCATCAAGATCGTCACCACGCCGTTGTGCTGACGGAACTCTTCCCCGACACTTTGCTGGATCGGAGTCCGGGGATCGTCATCAAGCTGAACGTGTGCTCGAACTCGGAGGTGCCGTAGTTTCGGTGCTTGATCGGTTGGATCGTGAAGACGTACGACTACTTCCTCTACGTCGTGTCATCGCTTCCGCAGTCGGTCTGCGTTGGGTACGTAGACAACACTCTCCCCTCGTTGCTATACATCACCATGATCTTGCGTGTGCGTAGGAATTTTTTTTGAAATTACTACGAAACCCAACAGTGGCATCCGAGCCTAGGTTATTTATGTTGATGTTATATGCACGAGTAGAACACAAGTGAGTTGTGGACGATACAAGTCATACTGCCTACCAGCATGTCATACTTTGGTTCGGCGGTATTGTTGGACGAGACGACCCGGACCAACCTTACGCGTACGCTTACGCGAGACCGGTTCCCTCGACGTGCTTTGCACATAGATGGCTTGCGGGCGACTGTCTCTCCAACTTTAGTTGAACCGAGTATGGCTACGCCCGGTCCTTGAGAAGGTTAAAACGGAGTCTATTTGACAAACTATCGTTGTGGTTTTGATGCGTAGGTGAGATTGGTTCTTACTTAAGCCCGTAGCAGCCACGTAAAACATGCAACAACAAAGTAGAGGACGTCTAACTTGTTTTTGCAGGGCATGTTGTGATGTGATATGGTCAAAGCATGATGCTGAATTTTATTGTATGAGATGATCATGTTTTGTAACCGAGTTATCGGCAACTGGCAGGAGCCATATGGTTGTCGCTTTATTGTATGCAATGCAATCGCGATGTAATGCTTTACTTTATTACTAAACGGTAGTGATAGTCGTGGAAGCATACGATTGGCGAGACGACAACGATGCTACGATGGAGATCAAGGTGTCGCGCCGGTGACGATGGTGATCATGACGGTGCTTTGGAGATGGAGATCACAAGCACAAGATGATGATGGCCATATCATATCACTTATATTGATTGCATGTGATGTTTATCTTTTTATGCATCTTATCTTGCTTTGATTGACGGTAGCATTATAAGATGATCTCTCACTAAATTATCAAGAAGTGTTCTCCCTGAGTATGCACCGTTGCCAAAGTTCGTCGTGCCCAGACACCACGTGATGATCGGGTGTGATAAGCTCTACGTCCATCTACAACGGGTGCAAGCCAGTTTTGCACACGCAGAATACTCAGGTTAAACTTGACGAGCCTAGCATATACAGATATGGCCTCGGAACACGGAGACCAAAAGGTCGAGCGTGAATCATATAGTAGATATGATCAACATAACGATGTTCACCATTGAAAACTACTCCATCTCACGTGATGATCGGTCATGGTTTAGTTGATTTGGATCACGTAATCACTTAGAGGATTAGAGGGATGTCTATCTAAGTGGGAGTTCTTAAATAATATGATTAATTGAACTTTAATTTATCATGAACTTAGTCCTGGTAGTATTTTGCAAATTATGTTGTAGATCAATAGCTCGCGTTGTTGCTTCCCTGTGTTTATTTTGATATGTTCCTAGAGAAAATCATGTTGAAAAATGTTAGTAGCAATGATGCGGATTGGATCCGTGATCTGAGGTTTATCCTCATTACTGCACAGAAGAATTATGTCCTTGATGCACCGCTAGGTGACGGACCTATTGCAGGAGCAGATGCAGACGTTATGAACGTTTGGCTAGCTCAATATGATGACTACTTGATAGTTTAGTGCACCATGCTTAATGGCTTAGAATCGGGACTTCAACGACGTTTTGAACGTCATGGAGCATATGAGATGTTCCAGGAGTTGAAGTTAATATTTCAAGCAAATAGCCGAGTTGAGAGATATGTAGTCTCCAACAAGTTCTATAGCTAAAAGATGGAGGAGAATCGCTCAACTAGTGAGCATGTGCCCAGATTGTCTGAGTACAACAATCGCTTGAATCAAGTGGGAGTTGATCTTCCAGATAAGATAGTGATTGACAGAATTCTCTAGTCACCATCACCAAGTTAGTAGAACTTCGTGATGAACTATGATATGCAAGGGATAACGGAAACAATTCCCAAGCTCTTCGTAATGCGGAAATTGACGAAGGTAGAAATCGAGAAAAACATCAAGTGTTGATGGTAGACAAGACCACTAGTTTCAAGAAAAGGGCAGAGGGAAGAAGGGGAACTTCAAATAGAATGGCAAGCAAGTTGCTGCTGAAGTGAAGAAGCCCAAGTCTGATCCTAAGCCTGAGACTAAGTGTTTCTACTGCAAAGGGACTGGTCACTGGAAGCGGAACTACCCCAAGTGATTGGCAGATAAGAAGGATGGCAAAGTGAACATAAGTATATTTTATATACATGTTATTGATGTGTACTTTACTAGTGTTTATGGCAACCCCTCAGTATTTGATACTAGTTCAGTTGCTAAGATTAGTAACTCGAAACGGGAGTTGCAGAATAAACAGAGACTAGTTAAGGGTGAAGTGACGATGTGTGTTGGAAGTGGTTCCAAGATTGATATGATCATCATCGCACACTCCCTATACTTTCGGGATTAGTGTTGAACCTGAATAAGTGTTATTTGGTGTTTGCGTTGAGCATGAATATGATTTGATCATGTTTTACGGTTATTCATTTAAGTAAGAGAATAAATTGTTGTTCTGTTTACATGAATAAAACCTTATATGGTTACACACCCAATGAAAATAGTTCGTTGGATCTCGATCGTAGTGATACACATAATCATAATATTGAAACCAAAAGATGCAAAGTTAATAATGATAGTGCAACTTATTTGTAGCACTGCCGTTTAGGTCATATTGGTGTAAAGCGCATGAAGAAACTCCATGCTGATGGGATTTTGGAATCACTTGATTATGAATCACTTGATGCTTGCGAACCATGCCTTTTGGGCAAGATGACTAAAACGCCGTTCTCCGGAACAATGAAGCAAGCAACAGATTTGTTGGAGATCATACATACTGATGTATGTGGTCCGGTGAATATTAAAGCTTGCAGCAGGTATCATTATTTTCTGACCTTCACAGATGATTTGAGCAGATATGGGGATATCTACTTGATGAAACATAAGTTTGAAACATTTGAACAGTTCAAAGAATTTTAGAGTGAAGTGGAAAATCATCGTGACAAGAAAATAAAGTTTCTACGATCTGATCGCGGAGACAAATATTTGAGTTACGAGTTTGGTCTTCAATTAAAACAATGTGGAATAGTTTCACAAACTCATGCCACATGGAACACCACAGCATAATGGTGTGTCCGAACATCATAACCGTACTTTATTAGATATATAGTGCAATCTATGATGTCTCTTACGGATCTACCACTATTGTTTTGGGGTTATGCATTAAAGACAGCTACATTCACATTAAATAGGGCACCATCTAAATCCGTTGAGGCGACACCATATGAACTATGGTTTGGCAAGAAACCTAAGCTGTCGTTTCTTAAAGTTTGGGGTTGCAATGCTTATATGAAAAAATTTCATCCTGATAAGCTCAAACTCAAATCGGAGAAGTGCGTCTTCATAGGATATCCAGAGGAAACTATTGGATACACCTTCTACCACAGATCCGAAGGCAAGACTTTTTTTGCTAAATTCGGAAACTTTCTGGAGAAGGGGTTTCTCTTGAAAGAAGTGAGTGGGAGGAAAGTAGAACTTGACGAGGTAACTGTACCTGCTCCCTTATTGGAAAGTAGTACATCACAGAAAACTGTTTTTGTGACACCTACACCAGTTAGTGAGGAAGCTAATGATGATGATCATGAAACTTCAGAACAAGATACTACTGAACCTCGTAGATCAACCAGAGTAAGATCCGCGCCAGAGTGGTACGGCAATCCTGTTCTAAAAGTCATGCTACTAGATCATGATGAAACCTACGAACTATGAAGAAGCGATGATGAGCCCAGATTCCGCAAAGTGGCTTGAAGCCATGAAATCTGAGATGGGATCCATGTATGAGAACAAAGTATGGACTTTGGTTGACTTGCCCGATGATCGGCAAGCAATTGAGAATAAATGGATCTTTAAGAAGAAGACTGACGCTGATGGTAATGTTACTGTCTACAAAGCTCGACTTGTCGCAAAAGGTTTTCGGCAAGTTCAAGGGATTGACTACGATGAGACCTTCTCACCCGTAGCGATGCTTAAGTCCGTCCGAATCATGTTAGCAATTGCCGCATTTTATGATTATGAAATTTGGCAGATGGATGTCAAAACTGCATTCCTGAATGGATTTCTGGAAGAAGAGTTGTATATGATGCAACCGGAAGGTTTTGTCGATCCAAAGGGAGCTAACAAAGTGTGCAAGCTCCAGCAATCCATTTATGGACTGGTGCAAGCCTCTCGGAGTTGGAATAAACGTTTTGATAGTGTGATCAAAGCATTTGGTTTTATACAGACTTTCGGAGAAGCCTGTATTTACAAGAAAGTGAGTGGGAGCTCTACAACATTTCTGATAAGTATATGTGAATGACATATTGTTGATCGGAAATAATGTAGAATTATTCTGTAAAGCATAAAAGGAGTGTTTGAAAGGAGTTTTTCAAAGAAAGACTTCGGTGAAGCTGCTTACATATTGAGTTTCAAGATCTATAGAGATAGATCAAGACGCTTGATAAGTTTTTTCAATGAGTACATACCTTGACAAGATTTTGAAGTAGTTCAAAATGGAACAGTCAATGAAAGAGTTCTTGCCTGTGTTACAAGGTGTGAAGTTGAGTAAGACTCAAAGCCCGACCACGGCAAAAAAATAGAAAGAGAATGAAAGTCATTTCCTATGCCTCAGTCATAGGTTCTATAAAGTATGCCATGCTGTGTACCAGATCTATTGTATACCCTGCACTGAGTTTGGCAAGGGAGTACAATAGTGATCTAGGAGTAGATCACTGGACAGCGGTCAAAATTGTCCTTAGTGGAATAAGGATATGTTTCTCTATTATGGAAGTGAAAAAAGGTTCGTCGTAAAGGGTTACGCCGATGCAAGTTTGACACTAATCTAGATGACTCTAAGTCTCGATCTAGATACATATTGAAAGTGGGAGCAATTAGCTAGAGTAGCTCCATGCAGAGCATTGTTGACATAGAAATTTGCAAAATACATGAGGATCTGAATGTGGCAGACCCGTTGACTAAAATTCTCTCACAAGCAAAACATGATCACACCTTAGTACTCCTTGGGTGTTAATCACATAGCGATGTGAACTAGATTACTGAATCTAGTAAACCCTTTGGGTGTTGGTCACATAGCGATGTGAACTATGGGTGTTAATCACATGGTGATGTGAACTATTGCTGTTAAATCACATGGCGATGTGAACTAGATTATTGACTCTAGTGCAAGTGGGAGACTGAAGGAAATATGCCCTAGAGGCAATAATAAAGTTATTATTTATTTCCTTATATCATGATAAATGTTTATTATTCATGCTAGAATTGTATTAACCGGAAACATAATACATGTGTGAATACATAGACAAACAAAGTGTCACTAGTATGCCTCTACTTGACTAGCTCGTTAATCAAAGATGGTTATGTTTCCTGACCATGAACAATGAGTTGTTATTTGAGTAACGAGATCACATCATTAGTTGAATGATCTGATTGACATGACCCATTCAATTAGCTTAGCACCTGATCGTTTAGTATGTTGCTATTGCTTTCTTCATGACTTATACATGTTCCTATGACTATGAGATTATGCAACTCCCGTTTGCCGGAGGAACACTTTGGGTGCTACCAAACGTCACAATGTAACTGGGTGATTATAAAGGAGCATTACAGGTGTCTCCAAAAGTAGATGTTGGGTTGGCGTATTTCGAGATTAGGATTTGTCACTCCGATTGTCGGAGAGGTATCTCTGGGCCCTCTCGGTAATGCACATCACATAAGCCTTGCAAGCACTGCAACTAATATGTTAGTTGTGAGATGATGTATTACAGAACGAGTAAAGAGACTTGCCAGTAACGAGATTGAACTAGGTATTGGATACCGACGATCGACTCTCGGGCAAGTAACATACCGATGACAAAGGGAACAGCGTATGTTGTTATGCGGTCTGACCGATAAAGATCTTCGTAGAATATGTAGGAGCCAATATGGGCATCTAGGTCCCGCTATTGGTTATTGACCGGAGACGTGTCTCGGTCATGTCTACATTGTTCTCGAACCCGTAGGGTCCGCACGCTTAAGGTTACGATGACAGTTATATTATGAGTTTACATGTTTTGATGAACCGAAGGAGTTCGGAGTCCCGGATGAGATCGGGGACATGACGAGGAGTCTCGAAATGGTCGAGACGTAAAGATTCATATATTGGATGATATGGTTAGGCCAAGGGGTCAAGCCCATGAGGCTTTAGATCGATGCGAAAAGGAGTTTTGCGGAGGCCAGGGGGCCAAACGCCGGAGACCCTGGCGTCTGGCCCTGGGCCAGACGCCGAGGCCCATGGCGTCTGGGCCAGACGCCAAGGATTGTGGCGTTTGGTCCTGGAGTCCGAGTGGGACTCTTGCCTTTCGGGAAAAACCGACTTTGAGGAGGCTTTTGCTCCAAGTTTCGACCCCGGGGCTCAACATATAAATAGAGGGGCAGGGCTAGCACCAAAGACACAACAAGTTGATCCACGTGATCTATTCCTTAGCCATGTGCGGTGCCCCCTGCCACCATATACCTCGATAATACTGTAGCGGAGTTTAGGCGAAGCCCTGCTGCTGTAGTTCATCAAGATCGTCACCACGTCGTTGTGCTGACGGAACTCTTCCCCGACACTTTGCTGGATCGGAGTCCGGGGATCGTCATCGAGCTGAACGTGTGCTCGAACTCGGAGGTGCCGTAGTTTCGGTGCTTGATCGGTTGGATCGTGAAGACGTACGACTACTTCCTCTACGTCGTGTCATCGCTTCCGCAGTCGGTCTGCGTTGGGTACGTAGACAACACTCTCCCCTTGTTGCTATACATCACCATGATCTTGCGTGTGCGTAGGAATTTTTTTTTGAAATTACTACGAAACCCAACAGCCACGTCACATGTTGACTGGCCCCACGCGTCAGAATTGACCTAGCTAACGTGGCCGTTGACTGGGTCCACATGTCAGCGACACTAATCAGCCCCAGTCATTGACTAGTGGACCCCACTGGTCAGGTTTGACCTGAACCCGCCCTGTTGACCTGATGATGTCAGGGTGATGTCGTGCTGACGCAGTAACTCTTTTCTGGATTTAATTTAATTCAGGAAATTCCAGAAAATGTCCTAACCTTCTAAGAATCATAGAAAATCAACCGTAGCTCAGAATGAAATAATTTGTATATGAAAAATGATCAGAAAAATCCAATCTATCCATCTGTACTGTTTTCATGCATGTTAGAATAACTTATAGCTGCTGTTTAGCACAAATCATATAAATGGTATTTAAGAAATCACATATGGAGTTTGAATTTGAACCTAGTGTTCAAACCAACTCCATTTAACTTGTTGTTAGTTGTATTAGCTCAATCAACAGCATATTGCCATGTCACATTCATGCATCATATTGCTGCATTGCATTGATTGTGTTCTTCCTTGTTTGCCGGTGTTTGTCCCCTCTCGATAGACGTGGTTCCGATGATGAGATCGATGACACCGATGAAGAGCTATATTATCTTCAGAAGTGCCAGGCAAGCAAAACCCCCTTGTTCATTCCGATACAATCGCACTCTCTTGCCCCTGCTCTCTTTTACTGCATTAGGACAACAACGATTCAACTGTTACATGTTGCGGTAGTTGAACCCCTTTCCTCTGCATGACCTGTCATTGCCACAGTAAATAGATGAAACCCACTAGCATGAGTAGGAGTTGTTTGATCCCTGATGTGCCTACTCATTCATGCTTGTTTGTCATGCCTGCTACTGCTTAGAGTTGAGTCAGGTTTGATTCATCGGGGATGAATTGGAGGTGTGTGAACATGTCCTACTGTGTGTGAGCTAAGTGTGTGAACATGATTTGGTAAAGGTAGCGGTGAGAGGCCATGTAGGAGTACATGGTGCGTTGTCTCATTGCAGCCGTCCTCAGGAACTGAGTTCTGTGTTTGTGATCCATGAACAGTTACTACCACACATTGGGCTCCGGGCGCTCCAAGCTCTCTTGACTTATTAATCAATTTGATCTCTGTCCAGGAGTTGCAACTAGTTTCTGGTGTTTGTAGGTAGTGTTAGTAGTCTACCAAGTGGCACCCGGTATAGGTGGGCTTGGGACAGATTAGGCACAGTGGCCCGGTGTACTAAGTGGCACCCGGATGGTGGGCTTGGGAACCCTGCACACATCGTTTGGGGCCGTTAGCGACACCCCGGCCGGATCTCCTTGCGGATCGAACCCGAATAGGCGATAAACCTGGACGAGAGACTTGTGTGGTTAGTCAGGTCGTGGCCGACACCCTCGCTGGGCTTCCGCTTGAAGGTTGCCGAGTACATGTCGTGTAAACGGCGGTAAGTGGTGAGAGCGTGTGTGAAGAAGTACACCCCTGCAGGGTTAACATTATCTATTCGAATAGCCATGTCCGCGGTAAAGGACTTCTGGGTTGCCTGTACAGTTCATAGACAAGTGAAAGTGGATACTCTAAAATGCGCAAGATAAGCGTGAGTGCTATGGATGGCATTCTCGTAGGGAGACGGGAGCGGATCCATAGTGGTGTATTGATATGGTGAATATGTGGACTCGTGTGCGCCACCTCAAAAGAGTTATTTGCAGTCGTAGTTCAGGTTAGCCATCGAGTCAAAGCTGGCTTGCTGCAGTTAAACCCCACCACCCCCTTGTTGATAATGATGCATATGTAGTTAGATCTGATGTAAGTCTTGCTGGGTACATTTGTACTCACATTGCTTAATTTATGTTTTTGCAGAGAGACTTTAGTCTCGCTAGTAGTTCCACATGGACTTCGATGTTTAGCTTGTTACCTCAGCTACGATCTTGTGCCCTCGGCAGGATCTGATAGACAGTCATGCTTCTCAGCCTTTTTCTTTTGTAGATGTCTGTACCCAGACATGTTAAGCTTCCGCTTGTGTTTGATTTGTGTGCTCTGAATGTTGGGTCATGAGACCCATGTTTGTAATATCTCGCTCCTTGGAGCCTATTGAATAAAATACTTGAGTTGTAGAGTCATGTTGTGATGCCATGTTGTATTTGCACATATCGAGCATATTGTGTGCATGTTATTGAAATGCTTGGTATGTGTGGGATCTGACTATCTAGTTGTTTATCCTTGGTAGCCTCTCTTACCGGGAAATGTCTCCTAGTGCTTCCACTGAGCCTTGGTAGCTTGCTACTGCTCCGGAACACTTAGGCTGGCCGGCATGTGTCCTTCTTCGTTCCTGTGTCTGTCCCTTCGGGGAAATGTCACGCGGTGTCTACCGGAGTCCTGTTAGCCTGCTACAGCCCGGTTTACCGGAGTCCTGCTAGCCCAGTTGCTACAGCCTGGATTTACTCGCTGATGACCGACACGTCCGTTGCTGGGTCATGTATGCCTGTCCCTGTAAGTTAGTGCCACTTTGGGTTCACGACTAGCCATGTCAGCCCGGGTTCTTTGTCATATGGATGCTAGCGGCACTATCATATACGTGAGCCAAAAGGCGCAAATGGTCCCGGGCCAGGTAAGGTGGCACCCGTGGGAATACCGTGCGTGAGGCCGCAAAGTGATATGATGTGTTACATGCTAAATCGGTGTGACTTAGGATCGGAGTCCTGACAGCTTTGGTATCAGAGCTTGACTGCCTATAGGATTACCAAGCCAAACTGGTCGAAGTTGAGTCTAGAAATTCTGTAGTTATATATTGGAATTGATTGTGGGATGGAACGTAAGGCTCTTTTTACTCCTTATACCTTATGCCCTTCTGATCCGAGTCATCTTATCTTTTCTACGGGGTTAAGAACTAGGCTTTCTCTTCTTTCTATCAGGATCACGTGTTACTTATCCGTAGTCCTATAGGATTGATGGTTCTAAGCTTGAGTTAAGTTCCTACTATCTTCTGTATGTTCATAGTTGATCTCAGAACCTTGATATTATGATGATCGAGTGGTTATGCCACCACTTTTCAAGATGTCTCAAACCTTTTCGAGCATTTACAATCGTTATGCTGTCCGAGTCATCCCAGGTTTCTAAATAGTCTGATGCATTTGCAAATCCCCCTTTCCCTTCCCGATGTTTCTTTGGGCTAGATTAAGCACACTAAACGCTGAGTTGAGGTATTCTATTACCTCGACATATATGTTGGAGTTATTATTATGACCCTAGGTGTCTTAGGGGATCACCTAGTAATCCAGCCATGCTTTGTGTTCCCAGTGTGATGATTCTGGCCATCATTCTCGAAAACATCCCGTGATGCCACTTAGTAGTAGGTATTCTACTCCTGGATTTTGAACCCGAGATTCACCCTACTTGCTTCATGTTGATAGTTTTTGCTCGTTCCTTTAGGTTATTAGCAACCTTGCAATAGTCCTCGAGGTCCGTGGTATTTCCTTCTTCTAAATACCATGAACTGCTTATGGCAGAAGTTTTTTCGAACCAAAAGATCACAACCAGAGTGCTCTTGATGAGTTCTCCATTCATAGTTGTGACTCTGCCAGTTCTACCTTTCTGCATGGGTTATCCGGAAGAAATATGTTGAACTTGATTCGACATACTAACCTATGCATCCACAACTCAGAAAGTTATATGTTCCTTGAGTTGTTCTCTTTAGCTGTATTCTGTCCCCCGTCTATCAATTGATAGTCAAGAGTATGCGTGCATTTGTTCATCGATGCCGATTACTCTTGTGGTCTATCAAGCCATTCTATTCCAGAATGACTAGGAGGAACAAACTCTAGTACCTCATCCATATCTAGGATTGGGTCAAAGCAATTGTACTTCGCAGATCAAAATGCTAATCCAGCTTTTGTTCTGTTCTACCCTGAAGTATTATCATCTTTATATTAAGAATATCATGGGAATTGCACACCATCTTCTGTGAACTCTTGATACAGTGATACTTCTCGCCCTCATTATTCATTTCTCGGTTTCCATGTTGTTGCAATCGGAATGCCGACAGGTGAACTATGATGTGTGAAATCTATACTCCTAGCAACTATGTTGCTTGGTAGTTAAATGGATAATAACCTCATTCTTAGCATGTTGATTACTGAATCATCACCATTCTAAGATTGATCGTGCTATCTAGTCCTTATTTTCGGTGCACCTTTCGATCAATGAGTTAGGGCTATGCCAATCCCTTGCTTATTTGATCATCTCGTCTTGCACTGAAAAGCAAGATTATTCTCGAGCTTAATAGCATATCGGTGGTTCGTGATTTTCCGAATATCTTCTCGAAAGTATCGCCAGGTTGTCACCTGATCGCTGTGTTGAGCTCGTGATCAAGTTGGTTTATCTCTATGAACCACCCTTTCTCCAAGAATTTGTGTTGGATACCCTGAGCTAGTTGGTTGAGCTAGACAACAACTTGGAGAGTTGGAAGATGAAAGCTTGTCCTGCTTAGTTCATCTCCAAAAGGATATCCTTGCGTTTGAGTGTTTATTGAAGAAAGATGATATCTTCATTGATTGATCCTCGTGGTCAATTGCTGGATCTATTGTCTTACCAAACCTTTGATTTGCATATGGGCTATCGTCAAATCAAGTCAGAACCAACGATATTCGTAATGTTGTCTTACTCGTGGTTGTTTCCTCGAGCATACACCATTATATCTTCTGGGTCCGACCAATGCTAACACTTTGTTTACATAGTTATGGAATTCCATCTCCATGGGAATATCAATGACTTGTTGTTGTGCTCATCAGCAGCATCTTATTCTCTCCATGATTCATGTTGAACATCTAAGTTAGTAATGGAAACTTGTGTAAGCATTTTCTTCATGACCCATTCGTGAAGCATATGTTTGGACGAAAGAAGTGAGTCCCTCTAATTCATGTGCACTTGATGCAAGTTGCCACCATGAATTT
Organism: Triticum dicoccoides; assembly: GCF_002162155.2. Lineage (NCBI taxonomy): Eukaryota > Viridiplantae > Streptophyta > Magnoliopsida > Poales > Poaceae > Triticum > Triticum dicoccoides. The sequence continues at coordinate 290,288,227 of NC_041389.1, forward strand.
GAGAAGGCTTGTTTTACCTCCTCTAGAATCATCCCAAGTTAGTCATGCACGTGCGAAGTATTCTATGGTCTGATAGACTGATCATCTTCATTCCATACGTATCCCTAGCACACCAAGCCACTGATTGATTTGTTCTAGGATAGGAAGTTCATCGATAAGTGCACAAGGACTTTGATATCCTCAATGATGGTTCCCTACCAGAACTCGCTAGTGTTTTATTGTAAGACTACCATGTGATCATGTTTGTCTGGGACAACGTGTTCACATGTTTGTAGCAGAACCAGCTCATGTTTTGGAGCTTACTACCGTAGTCCATTTCCCGAGAATCTCGCAACATCATCTCGTCGATTTGTGTTGCAAACTTTCATTTTCTTCCTAGACTCGATAAGTCTGGATTATTCTGACACCAACCAGATCTGAATCTCAGGCAGATATGATGGTTGGAACGTTTCCCAAGAACTATAATAATGGTCTCTCTGTAACCCGGTAGAGTGGATGTCATGGCCAACACACCTAGCCGGAAGACCTATTATTGTAGTATCTCGATTGAAGAAAGTTGGCCACCTCCCCATAAGGATTTCGTAGGATTTACTCCCTAGTCGTTCCTTATGGATTTTTGTGTTCCCGAAGTCCGACCTTTTACTTGATGTTCTAGATATCAAACCATATCTATGAATGGGTTACACTAGTACATCAAGGAGAACATTAGAAGCGGAGTGCTAAATGTCTCTCGGTCGATCTTCCAGATTTTGTTCCCCTTGGCCTCGCTAAGGTGAAATCTGAGAAGGTGTTGTCTTCCTTTGCATCTGCATTGTCCATCACTATTCATCATGGTAGTACATTGTGTTGCCAGGTTCCTTGACACCGATATTGGTAAAACCTTGATGAATATGGAAATGCTCAAGTTCTTGAGAGCACGCGCAAGCGCTAGGTGTTATCATTGGCACTAACAGGGATTGCTCCTAGTTTCTTCGGTTATGCTATAACTTTTCAAACAGTGGACTCACTCTCTTCTATTGAGCTTCTCCCCAGTTACTAAAATCATCCCTTGTGTTGTTTTCAACAAGGTAATCCACATCATCCATTCTAATCCGAGTATGTCATTCTACCGAACTCCTCCAAATGATCGATTGTGATTTGCCTTAAGCTGGTATAAAGAGTTTCGATGATCTTTGAATCAAAGGTGATTTTTTTGCCACTTAAGGGATATTTCTACAAGTCACCTTCCCTAAGGTGCCCCGTTATGGTATCATGGCAACTCAACTCCTCGCTACGTTGACAATCGTTTACCACCTTCTTAAGTGTGGATTGTTTTCTACCTAGTGAACCCTCGTCATCTGTTCCACTCCATCCCTCTAGATGTATGCTTCGTGTCTCAGCTCGGGAGATGCTGCTATGTCTCATCCCATGAGTTGATCCTGAGTTGTTCGGTCTTCGAGAAGATCAATTCTTCTAGAGTTTTCCTTTCCTCTTCTTGTCATGTTAGTTGGAGTTCTCAGAGGAAGACATCGAGTCAAAGATGGTGATCGAATCAACGCCCCTATGAAGTTCAACCTGGATCGTGAAGATTGTGATAGTTTGCGTTCCCCCTTCATCTTACCTTACGCTTGAATCTCGAGACAATATTTTTGCTTAATGGGGGTGAGTTGTCACATCCCTGGTCCTGGTCTGTAGTAGGCTAGCCCTTCATGTGTGCATCATGTTTAATTTTTCAAATGAACTTGAAATGGGGATTGCCTAAACCCTAGCATTAAAGGAATTCACTAGGCTCACCTAAAATATTTTCAGTAAGTCCAAATGGCTTTCAAAAATGTTCATCATTTATGGGAAATACTGTAAACAGTAGCCAGAGGTGATGCACATTTTTCCATGACATATTTGGGATCTGAATTAAATCATACTCTATTTGAATTTGGGCATTTAAATTCTATAACATATTTAAAATGTCCAAATAATCCTAAACCGAAATGTTCCATGTTGGATATATTCCAAACAGTGGCCATGAGTAGTTTGGTGATTTTTGAGTGCGCCTAAGTATTTTTAATAAAGCCCTAAATTTTACAGAAAATAGAAAACAGGAAATAAAACAGAGCAACCTTACCTGGACTTACCTTGAGGCCCACCAGGGATACCAGCCCACCTGCGCGGCCCGTTACTGTGCAGCCCAGCTGCCAGTCATCTTCCTCCCCCTCGCCCCGAAGCAGCTGCGTGCTGGACGCACGCGCGTCGATGCCGGCCACCTCCTGCTTCGTGCTGGAGGCCTCTCCTTCATCCTAATCCATGTCTGGCGACGCCACGCACCCTTCTGGACCTCTCTCACTCTCCTCCCGTCCTCATCCCCTCCTCTGGCCCTCTCTCTCGCAAGAACAGAGCGCAACCGTCGCTGCCGACGAGCTCCACCACGGCCACAACCACCTCCGAGCACGGAACCGTGCCCCACACCTCACAAGGAGCACGTAGAGGCCACCCGTTGCTCCTGCCGTGCACCATAGCGACAGTTGCATCATCGCCCGAACTCCGGCCGCCGCCGTGAGCTTGATTCCGGCGAGCTATGCTGACCTCAGCCCCTCCTGTTTGCGTAGATGGATGCGGCCAAGCACCTGCAACGCATAGATGCCCTCCGCCTTGCGAATGGTCACCGGAATAGAAACTCCAACAAGCCACCGCCGTTCTTTAAGGTCGCCGGCGACTTGATCCGGCGACACCGATGTGGCATGATTAGATTAGGTCTAATCCACCCACTAATTACCACCGCAACCACTAACACCTGGGCCCCGCTGACTAACTAACCTTGGATTAGCTCCTGTTTAGGTTAAACAAACCCTACGGGCCCCACAGGTCAGTTTGACCTGGCCATGTCACATGTTGACTGGCCCCACGCGTCAGAATTGACCCAGCTGACGTGGCCGTTGACTGGGTCCACATGTCAGCGACACTAATCAGCCCCAGTCACTGACCAGTGGACCCCACTGGTCAGGTTTGACCTGAACCCGCCCTGTTGACCTGATGACGTCAGGGTGATGTCGTGCTGACGCAGTAACTCTTTTCTGGATTTAATTTAATTCAGGAAATTCCAGAAAATGTCCTAAACTCCTAAGAATCATAGAAAATCAACCGTAGCTCAAAATGAAATAATTTATATATGAAAAATGATCAAAAAAAATCCAATCTGTCCATCTGTACTATTTTCATGCATGTTAGAATAACTTATAGCTGCTGTTTAGCACAAATCATATAAATGGCATTTAAGAAATCACATATGGAGTTTGAATTTGAACCTAGTGTTCAAACCAACTCCATTTAACTTGTTGTTAGTTGTATTAGCTCAATCAACAACATATTGCCATGTCACATTCATGCATCATATTGCTGCATTGCATTGATTGTGTTCTTCCTTGTTTGCCGGTGTTTGTCCCCTCTCGATAGACGTGGTTCCGATGATGAGATCGATGACACCGATGAAGAGCTATATTATCTTCAGAAGTGCCAGGCAAGCAAAACCCCCTGTTCATTCCGATACAATCGCACTCTCTCGCCCCTGCTCTCTTTTACTGCATTAGGACAACAACGATTCAACTGTTACATGTTGCGGTAGTTGAACCCCTTTCCTCTGCATGACCTGTCATTGCCACAGTAAATAGATGAAACCCACTAGCATGAGTAGGAGTTGTTTGATCCCTGATGTGCCTACTCATTCATGCTTGTTTGTCATGCCTGCTACTGCTTAGAGTTGAGTCAGGTCTGATTCATCGGGGATGAATTGGAGGTGTGTAAACATGTCCTACTGTGTGTGAGCTAAGTGTGTGAACACGATTTGGTAAAGGTAGCGGTGAGAGGCCATGTAGGAGTACATGGTGGGTTGTCTCATTGCAACCGTCCTCAGGAACTGAGTTCTGTGTTTGTGATCCATGAACAGTTACTACCACACATTGGGCTCCGGGCGCTCCAAGCTCTCTCGACTTATTAATCAACTTGATCTCTGTCCAAGAGTTGCAACTAGTTTCTGGTGTTTGTAGGTAGTGTTAGTAGTCTACCAAGTGGCACCCGGTATAGGTGGGCTTGGGACAGACTAGGCACAGTGGCCCGGTGTACCAAGTGGCACCCGGATGGTGGGCTTGGGAACCCTGCACACATCGTTTGGGGCCGTGAGCGACACCCCAGCCGGATCTCCTTGCGGATGGAACCCGAATAGGTGATAAACCTGGACAAGAGACTTGTGTGGTTAGTCAGGTCGTGGCCGACACCCTCGCTGGGCTTCTGCTTGAAGGTTGCCAAGTACATGTCGTGTAAACGGCGGTAAGTGGTGAGAGCGTGTGTGAAGAAGTACACCCCTGCAGGGTTAACATTATCTATTCGAATAGCCATGTCCGCGGTAAAGGACTTCTGGGTTGCCTGTACAGTTCATAGACAAGTGAAAGTGGATACTCTAAAATGCGCAAGATAAGCGTGAGTGCTATGGATGGCGTTCTTGTAGGGAGACGGGAGCGGATCCATAGTGGTGTATTGATATGGTGAATATGTGGACTCGTGTGCGCCACCTCAAAAGAGTTATTTGCAGTCGTAGTTCATGTTAGCCACTGAGTCAAAGCTGGCTTGCTGCAATTAAACCCCACCATCCCCTTGTTGATAATGATGCATATGTAGTTAGATCTGATGTAAGTCTTGCTGGGTACATTTGTACTCACGTTGCTTAATTTATGTTTTTGCAGAGAGACTTCAGTCTCGCTAGTAGTTCCATGTGGACTTCGATGTTTAGCTTGTTACCTCAGCTACGATCTTGTGCCCTCGGCAGGATCTGATAGACAGTCATGCTTCTCAGCCTTTTTCTTTTGTAGATGTCTGTACCCAGACATGTTAAGCTTCCGCTTGTGTTTGATTTGTGTGCTCTGAATGTTGGGTCATGAGACCCATGTTTGTAATATCTCGCTCCTCGGAGCCTATTGAATAAAATACTTGAGTTGTAGAGTCATGTTGTGATGCCATGTTGTATTTGCACATATCGAGCATATTGTGTGCATGTTATTGAAATGCTTGGTATGTGTGGGATCTGACTATCTAGTTGTTTATCCTTGGTAGCCTGTCTTACCGGGAAATGTCTCCTAGTGCTTCCACTGAGCCTTGGTAGCTTGCTACTGCTCCGGAACACTTAGGCTGGCCGGCATGTGTCCTTCTTCGTTCCTGTGTCTGTCCCTTCGGGGAAATGTCACGCGGTGTCTACCGGAGTCCTGTTAGCCTGCTACAGCCCGGTTTACCGGAGTCCTGCTAGCCCAGTTGCTACAGCCTGGATTCACTCGCTGATGACCGACACGTCCGTTGCTAGGTCATGTATGCCTGTCCCTGTAAGTTAGTGCCACTTTGAGTTCACGACTAGCCATGTCATCCCGGGTTCTTTGTCATATGGATGCTAGCGGCACTATCATATACGTGAGCCAAAAGGCGCAAACGGTCCCGGGCCAGGTAAGGTGGCACCCGTGGGAATACCGTGCGTGAGGCCGCAAAGTGATATTATGTGTTACATGCTAGATCGGCGTGACTTAGGATCGGGGTCCTGACACAGGAGGCCTCACAAGAGCAATGAAGAGACCGAGGAGTAAAAAGAATCCTACTCTCCGATATATATAATCCTAAGACTCAAAACATTTTTGTTCTAGACTCAACAACGTCAGCGATTCGACCAAGCAGGGGGCTCCTAAGTCGGGGATGGCTCTGATTACCAACTTGACATATACAAGTTTATGCCATTTTTATGAAAATGTTGACATGAGTATGTTATGAAGCATTTGTCACCGTGGTGAAAGGAAAGGGTGCCACTACGACGAATCCGAAAATGATGCCATAGCAACATATCGGTTCCGGTAGCTCATGGAGATACCGGTGGCATGGCAAACGAGGAACGTGGAAAGACCTCTCTTAGACACGATGCAAACACGAGCATCTCATACAACACACATGCATTCGTTCGCGGGCGTCATCTCGGGTTTATACCTTCGAAGCGTGCATTTCAGAGCGGGTCAAGTTCGACGAAGGAAGTAGTGGTACACGGGCCGTAGTGGAAGTAGTCATTCTCGCGATGGTAGAGGTACTCGCGATCTTGGCGACGGTAGTGGTACATCTTGTAGTGGAACTTGGTGCATCCATGGTATTCGGGCGTAGTGGTACTCATTCCATAGATGAACTTGATGGGACATGGTTGTCATGGTACTTGACGTTATCCGGGACGGTCTTGGTGTATCCGTGCATAGAGGTATTGGCAGTTTTGTGTAGTCGATCTTGTCGGTCTTGACGATCCAAAACGAAGCAACACCAGGGCCTCGGGTGGCAGCAACAAGGAGGCGATGGAACAGCAGGATGAGGAAGATGCGGCGCTGGGCTGGGCATTGGCGACAGGGAGACGAGGCGGCAGCGCTACGAGGAGGGTTGGCTCGGTCGGTAGCTGCGGGAGGCGAGGCGCTTGAGGGCGCGGCGCGGTTGGACGGCGTGGAGGCATGGGCGAGGCTTTGGGAGGAGGCGGAGGCGCAGGGAGCTCCTCTCCCTGGAGCGATGCGGGTGTGCGTGTGTGTGGTGGCGCTTGATGGGAGCGAGGGGAGGAAGAGGAGGAGATCGGGTGAGGGTATCGGGCTAGGGTTAGGAAGGGTTTAGGTGGGCCTTGGGCCATTTCGGTGGAGGGGGGAAAGGCCAGGAGGCCTAGCAGGATGGATTAAAAGAAAAAGAGGGGAAAATCCTTTTCTATTTATAGAAAAGAGATAGAAGAAAAATATCTATTTTGAGGGCTAAATAAATACAAGTTGAGTTGAAAACTGGCATGAAGCTACTTTGACATATTTCAAAGTGCGACAACTAGAATTTAAGTATTTGGAGAAAGAACAAGACATAGAATATTTGAAAACGAGAGAGATTTAAAATGCAAGTTTGTTTCGATGGCTTCCAAATAAATGGAATATTTTGTTATAGCTCCCTTACATTGGGAGGGTATTTTATAAAGAGAAATCACCATTGTGAATATCCCTCAATTTAAATGGACCGAAGATCCATACAATTTTATTTAGATGAGTTTTTGAAATTAAAAGACATGATGGCAAGATGACAAGATGCAATGCAAAAGATGCTAAGAAGAATGCAACAAACAAATACAACCCACGGCGAAACTCGGGATCCATGGAAGGCATCGGGAGCGTCGGTCTCGGGGTGTTAGACCTAGTTTATGCGCTACTTCGTAAGGGACTGATTTGGATCCATATGTTTAATGCTATGGTTAGATTTTATCTTAATACTTTTCTCATAGTTGCGGATTCTTGTGAGGGGGTTAATCATAAGTAGGAGGCTTGTTCAAGTAAGAACAACACCTAAGCACCGGTCCACCCACATATCAAATTATCAAAGTAGCGAACTCAAATCAAACCAACATGATAGTGACTAGATGAAATTCCCGTGTGCCCTCAAGAATGCTTTGCTTACTATAAGAGACCGTTTTGGCCTATCTTTTGCCACAAAAGGATTGGGCTACCTTGCTGCACTTTATTTACCGTTACCATTACTTGCTCGTTACAAATTATCTTGCTATCAAACTACTTGTTACCGACAATTTCAGTGCTTGCGAACATTACCTTACTGAAAACCACTTGTCATTTCCTCCTGCTCCTTATTGGGTTCGACGCTCCTACTTATCAAAAGGACTACAATTGATCCCCTATACTTGTGGATCATCAAGCACCAGGGCGCGCCTACCCCCTGGGCGCACCCTGGTGGCTCGTGGCCACCTTTTTTGCCTTGTGACTTCCTACCAAAGCTTCTATGGTCTATTATGTCCAGAAAAAACTGGCAAAAAGTTCCATGGCATTTAGACTTCGTTTGGTATTGATTTCCTGGAAAACCAAAAACAGGCAAAAAACAACGACTGGCACTTGGCACTAAGTTAATAGGTTAGTCCCAAAAAATGATATATAATGACATATAAGTGCATATAAAACATCCAAGATTAGTACCATAATAGCATGGAACAATCAAAAGTTATTGATACATTGGAGACGTATCAAACTCCCCAAGCTGAATTCCTGCTCGTCCTCGAGTAGGTAAATGATAAAAATAGAATTTTTGATGTGAATGCTACCTAACATGTTCATCATGTAATCTCTCTTTTGTGGCATGAATAATAAGATCTGAATGATTCAATAGATCTGAATATTCATGCCACATAAAGAAAGATTACATGATAAAACATGTTAGGTAGCATTCCACATCAAAAATTCCATTTTTATCATTTACCTACTCGAGGATGAGGAGGAATTAAGCTTGGCGATGCTTGATACGTCTCCAACGTGTCTATCATTTTTATTGTCCCATGCTATTATATTATCAACCTTGGATGTTTTATATGCATTATTATGCTATTATCATTTTTGGGACTAACCTATTAACCTAATGCCCAGTGCCAGTTGTTTTTTTGTCTTTACAAAAAATCAATACCAAAAGGAGTCCAAATGGAATGAAACTTTTTGACGGGTTTTCTTGGACCACAAGACACCCTGGAAGCTTCGGTAGGAGGCCTGAATAGCCACGAGGCGGCCACAATCTCACAAGGCGCACCCTAGGGGGGGCCTCCAAGATTGTGGGGCCCCGTGGCACTTCCAACCCTAATTTTTCTTTTATAAATACCCAAATATTCCCCGTAGACCAGGGGCACACGAAAAATAATTTTCCGCCAATGCATGTTTCTGTCTTCGTGAGATCCCATCTCGAGACCTTTTTCGGTACTCTACCGTAGGGGGATTCAATCACGAAGAGCTTCTACATCAATGCTGCCCTTCCGATGATGTGTGAGTAGTCTACCATAGACCTACGGGTCCATAGCTAGTAGCTATATGGCTTCTTCTCTCTCTTTGATCTTCAATACAATGTTCTCCTTGATGTTCTTGGAGATCTATTCAGTGTAATATTCTTTTGCGGTGCATTTGTTGAGATCCGATGAATTGTGGGTTTATGATTAGATCATCTATGAATATTGTTTTAGTCTTCTCTGAACTCTTTTATGCATGATTTATATAGCTTTGTATTTCTCTCCGATTTTTTGATTTGGTTTGGCCAACTAGATTGATTTTTCTTGCAATGGGAGAGGTGCTTTGTAATGGGTTCAATCTTGCGATGCTTATTCCCAGTGACATAAGGGGACATGGCATGTATTTTTATTGTTGCCATTAAGGATAAAAAGATGGGGTTTGTTCATATTGTTTGGATCTATCCCTCTACATCATGTCATCTTGCTTAAGGTGTTACTTTGTTCTTGTTAACTTAATACACTAGGTGCATGCTGGATAGCGGTCGATGTCTGGAGTAATAGCAGTAGATGCAGGCAGGAGTCGGTCTACTTGTCACGGACGTGATGCCTATATACATGATCATTGCCTTATATATCGTCATAACTATGCGCTTTTCTATCAATTGCTCAATAGTAATTTGTTTACCCACCGCATGCTTTCTTTCAAGAGAGAAGCCCATAGTGAAAACTATGGCCCCAGGGTCTATCTTTTATCATATTATTTTCAGATCTATAAAATCAAAAACACAAAAATACCTTGCTTCAATTTATTTACCTTTATTTTCTTTTGCACTTTTATTTATCTTTTATATCTATCACTATCAGATCTCTCCCCTTGCAAGTAACCGTGAAGGGATTGACAACCCCTTTATTGCGTTGGGTGCAAGTATTTGTTTGTTTGTGTAGGTGCAATTGTTGGAGACTTGTGTGTTCCTCCTACTATATTGATACCTTGGTTCTCAATTGAGGGAAATAGTTATCTATACTTTGCTGCATCACCGTTTCCTCTTCAACGAAAAAACCAACGCAAGCTCAAGAAGTAGCAGGGTCATACTCTTCTGGTATTCCACCTGGTAACTTTTTAGACTCAAAACGTTTTTAACAGAGAAGTGGATGAGAAGTTGTGCATTGGAGAAGTGGGAGTAAACTTTGAACCTTTGCGTTCATGCCCATGGACGCGATGTAGATCTTATCATGGAAGCTTCTCATAAAAACAATTATTCCCCTAATATAAGTTCATCTTGTAACTGTGATATGATCATTCACAATTGTGATTCCGACCATATTTTGTTCTCCTTTGATTCCATTTCTCACACAAGTTAAAACTCTTGTCTTCTATAGATCAATACACCGCTTCAACCTCTACTCTAATCTATCTTCGAGTTTTACCCTCTGGTATCTCAAGGATATCGTACCATTACACTACCTCTTATGAACTCTTGCTGGAATAATACCTCTCACCAATTTAGTCATTCCACAAGATTCTAGGTTGTTTGTCAACCCAGAACAACGGTAAGTGAATCGAGTCCGCACTACGATTTGATAAGTCTTAATAATCTTTGTTGCTTATGAGTTTGTACAAAATCATGTCATTCTTAGACGATTGGCTACATCATCATCGTCGTGCTAAAGCTTGACCATGATACCTAGTCCATCATCCCCAAAATGTAATTCCGATAGTGCACTAAGCTTACGTCAAAACTTTCAACATCCTATTGGTTGTACTAAAAGGCAACTCTGATTCTGAGTTTGCATCTTATCGGTGGTTCCAATAACCTTTTGCTTCACCATTCCTTTTGCTTGATGTTGTCGCTGATCGATTACATCTTCATGAAACCTCTCGACAAAATGTGTTGTGATCATCATCAATGTTTTGACATCTTCCAAGTTGGGGATCGAATTCATGATGAGAATTACCATCCTTGCCCCTTAGTAACTTATATTGTCATCGACTATTTGCTTGCCTTCCTTCCAACACAAACTTGTTTGTGTTTTGGTTGTACCTTGAGTTCCTTGTTCTCCAACTTATGTTTTGTTCTACCTTGGATTATTACTATCTTTTATGTCCAGAATGTCATGGGAATTTCACCACCTCTTAAAAATTATTGGTATACTAATACTTCTCGCCATCAACATTCATTTGTGATGTGTGAATTAAAAACTTCTAGCAACCTTATTGCCTTGAAGTTAATGAACAATAATTTCATTCATAGTGTGTTGGTTGTGGAATCATCATTCTAACATTGGTCATGCTACTTAGTTCATGTTTTTGGGTGTGCTTTCTAATCAATGTTTAATTGAGGATGTTTTCCTCTAGCATACACCATTGCACCATTTGGTCTGACCAACTGTTACGACCGGTTTGGTCTACAACCGAAAGAAGCCCACCGGGCATTAGTATTAGGGGCTTGACCCACAAGTTATCTTAGGCAAGTTATTTTAGGAAAGTTATCTTAGGCTAAAGTTATAAATACTAGTTGTAAGACATCGTTTGAGATCAAGCAATAAAGATATCATAATCTTCTGTTGCCCGGCTCCACAAGGAGCCGGAACCCTAGCCGCTGCCGCACCTAACCCTAGCCGCGACGGCGCCTCATCACCGGCGCCCCCACTCCAGCCCTCGTCTCCCTCCTCCCTGCCCATACAATCTACGCCGAAGGCCCGGTAGGAACCCTAGTCCTACCAATTTGGTATCAGGTACCCGGGTTTCGACCATGTCTTCTCCACCGCCGCCACCACCGCCGCTGCCCGTCAACTCCACCACCGCTGCTGCCGCCAACTCCTCCACCGCCGCCGCCTCCGCACCGGGCACCACGGCCTCGCTCCTGGCGGGAGTCACAGCGTCACTCTCGGCGCCGCCCCTCCAGGCACCCGGCACCACGCCGGGCCACGGGCGGCCACCAACCCCCGTCCAACCTACGCCGCCGCCATCACCTCCCCTGCAGACGCAGCAGTTCACACCGGAGGCAATGGCCGACGTCCTCACCGACCTCGTCACAGCGGTCCAGGGCATCCGCCTCTACCTGGCAAATCCATACGGGCTGCCGCCACCAATCCATCCAGCCATGGCCGTGAGTCAGCAGGCGCTACCGTGGTACTCGGTATCGGGGGCCGTCACCGGAGGCTACCCGGTGCTCCCCGCCCAGGCGGCCGAACCGCCGCTTTGGCCACAATGGCTGCCGCAGCTTGCGACGGCAACCGCACCACTCGCCGCCACCACGGGGTAGCAGTGGCCCACCTGGACCGCGCTGGCCGCGCCGTCTCCCGCCGTGCCATCCCTTCCAGCGGCCCCGAAGCAGGTTCCTCCACCGCCCCCGCCCAGCCCTAACCTGGGCCGGTCGTCACCGAGCGGGCTTCCGATCCAGGAGGTCCGCTTTCCGTCGTCACCATCACCACTCCCCGGCTGGCTCCACGGGCCGCCCTCGGCCTACCCGGAGGCTCGTCCACCATCCGGTTTTCTGTTGCAGCCCGAGGCGTCGGGCGCCACCGGGAACTACGCCGGGCCTTCTACCATGGACCGCGCACCATCATCTGCCCTCCGCACCGCCGAGGCAGTGGGCCAGGGCGTGCCACACCAGCAGCCGCCCCGGTTCACCAAAATTGACTTCGCCACATATGACGGCTCCGATGACCCGCTTAACTGGCTCAACCAGTGTGACCAGTTCTTCCACGGACAGCGCACGCCCGCGTCGGAGCGCACTTGCCTGGCTTCCTACCATCTCCGCGGGGCCGCCCAGACATGGTACTACGCCCTCGAGCAGGACGAGGGCGGCATGCCCCCGTGGGATCGTTTCCGGGAGCTGTGGCTTCTTCGTTTCGGGCCACCGGTCTGCGGGAGCAGCCTGGCCGAGTTGGGCCGCCTGCCGTTCACCTCCACGGTGCAAGACTTCGCCGACCGCTTCCAGGCCCTAGCATGCCACGCGCCCGGTGTGACGGCCTGACAGCGTGCGAAGCTTTTCATCGGTGGCCTTCCCGACCACATCCGCGTGGACGTCGAGATGAAGGGGCCCCAAGACCTTCAGACGGACATGTACTATGCCCGGGTGTTCGAGCAACGTGCCCAGGCCTTGACGCGTCCAGCCGCGCCACGTGGGGGCCGACAGCCTACTCGGCTGTCTCCGGCAGCACCGACACCGTCCACTGCCGCCCAGGCGGCCACCCCGGCTCTGACGTGGCCGTTCAGGCGCCTCACTCAGGTGGAACAGCTGGAACGCCGGCGCCTGGGCTTGTGCTTCAACTGTGATGCGCCCTATGCACCGGGACATGTCTGTCCCCGCCTCTTCTACTTGGAGACGTCAGACGAGACGGGCGAGGAGACACTGGAGGATGGCCTCGGCGCCCTAGCCCTTGCGGAGACCGCAGCGGCGCCCACGCCCGCCCCGGCCACCGCCCTCGTGGTGTCCCTACACGCGCTGGCCGGTATCCGTGATGAACAGACGATGCTCTTCCCGGTCATGATCCAGGGCGAGCGCCTGGTGGCCCTAGTGGACACAGGATCCACACATAACTTCCTGCCGGCAACCACCATGCGGTGCCTTGCATTATAGCCCACCGGCGGCGAGCAGTTGCGAGTCATAGTCGCTAATGGCGACCGTCTCCACTGCCACGAGCTCGCCCGTGACGTGCCCATCACTATCGGCGGCGAGCACTTCTCCATCACCTGCGCCGGCATCGACTTGGGCTGCTTCGACTTCATCCTCGGTGTTGACTTCTTGCGCACTCTTGGTCCTATTCTCTGGGACTTCAATGCACTGACGATGACCTTCTGGCGGTTGGGCCGCCGCATTCGGTGGGACGGCATTGGGGGTGCCGCACCCACACCACCCCTCCAGCTGGCCGCGACCACCGCCACGGCCGAGCACCCACTCTTGGAGAGCCTCCTACAACAGCATGATGACATCTTCACCGAGCCACAGGGGCTGCCGCCCGCCCGCACGTATGATCACCGTATACATCTTCTGCCAGGCTCCGCGCCGGTGGCGGTCCGCCCTTACCGCTATCCGCAGTTGCAGAAGGATGAGTTGGAGCGGCAGTGTGCCCTCATCCTCGCGGCAGGCATCATCCGACTCTCCACTTCGCCGTTCACTGCGCCGGTGCTTCTCATATGCAAGTCAGACGGCACATGGCATTTCTGCATCGACTACCGTGCCCTTAATGCTATCACACTTAAGGACAAGTTCCCCATTCCGGTGGTCGACGAGCTCGACCTTCGGTCGGGGTACCACCAGGTGCGCATGCACCCGGATGACATCGCCAAGACAGCTTTTCAGACTCATCACGGCCACTTCGAGTTCTTGGTGATGCCCTTTGGCCTCACCAACGCCCCGGCGACCTTCCAGGCTCTAATGAACGACGTCCTCAGGCCCTACTTACACCGGTTTGTGCTTGTTTTCTTTGATGATATTCTGATCTACAGTGCGTCTTGGGCCGAGCACCTCCAGCACATCGCCATCATCTTCAACAAGCTTCGAGCGCACCACCTCCACCTTAAGCGCTCGAAGTGCTCGTTCGGGACGCCTTCGGTGGCCTACTTGGGCCACATCATCTCTGCCGACGGGGTGGCTATGGACGCCGACAAGGTGGAAGCCGTCTCCGCCTGGCCGACGCCTCACTCGCCGTGAGCTGTCCGCGGGTTCCTCGGCCTCGCCGGCTACTGTTGGAAATATGCCCTAGAGGCAATAATAAATTGATTATTATTATATTTCCTTGTTCATGATAATCATTTATTATCCATGCTAGAATTGTATTGATAGGAAACTCAGATACATGTGTGGATACATAGACAACACCATGTCCCTAGTAAGCCTCTAGTTGACTAGCTCGTTAATCAATAGATGGTTACGGTTTCCTGACCATGGACATTGGATGTCGTTGATAACGGGATCACATCATTAGGAGAATGATGTGATGGACAAGACCCAATCCTAAGCCTAGCACAATATCATGTAGTTCGTATGCTAAAGCTTTTCTAATGTCAAGTATCATTTCCTTAGACCATGAGATTGTGCAACTCCCGGATACCGTAGGAGTGCTTTGGGTGTGCCAAACGTCACAACGTAACTGGGTGGCTATAAAGGTACACTACGGGTATCTCTGAAAGTGTCTGTTGGGTTGGCACGAATCGAGATTGGGATTTGTCACTCCGTGTAAACGGAGAGGTATCTCTGGGCCCACTCGGTAGGACATCATCATAATGTGCACAATGTGACCAAGGGGTTGATCACGGGATGATGTGTTACGGAACGAGTAAAGAGACTTGCCGGTAACGATATTGAACAAGGTATCGGTATACCGACGATCGAATCTCGGGCAAGTACCATACCGCTAGACAAAGGGAATTGTATACGGGATTGATTGAGTCCTTGACATCGTGGTTCATCCGATGAGATCATCGTGGAACATGTGGGAGCCAACATGGGTATCCAGATCCCGCTGTTGGTTATTGACCGGAGAACATCTCGGTCATGACTACATGTCTCCCGAACCCGTAGGGTCTACACACTTAAGGTTCGATGACGCTAGGGTTATAAAGGAAGTTTGTATGTGGTTACCGAATGTTGTTCGGAGTCCCGGATGAGATCCCGGACGTCACGAGGAGTTCCGGAATGGTCCGGAGGTAAAGATTTATATATAGGAAGTCCTGTTTCGGCCATCGGGACAAGTTTCGGGGTCATCGGTATTGTACCGGGACCACCGGAAGGGTCCCGGGGGCCCACCGGGTGGGGCCACCTGCCCCGTGTTGGAAATATGCCCTAGAGGCAATAATAAATTGATTATTATTATATTTCCTTGTTCATGATAATCGTTTATTATCCATGCTAGAATTGTATTGATAGGAAACTCAGATACATGTGTGGATACATAGACAACACCATGTCCCTAGTAAGCCTCTAGTTGACTAGCTCGTTGATCAATAGATGGTTACGGTTTCCTGACCATGGACATTGGATGTCGTTGATAACAGGATCACATCATTAGGAGAATGATGTGATGGACAAGACCCAATCCTAAGCCTAGCACAAGATCATGTAGTTCGTATGCTAAAGCTTTTCTAATGTCAAGTATCATTTCCTTAGACCATGAGATTGTGCAACTCCCGGATACCGTAGGAGTGCTTTGGGTGTGCCAAACGTCACAACGTAACTGGGTGGCTATAAAGGTACACTACGGGTATCTCTGAAAGTGTCTGTTGGGTTGGCACGAATCGAGATTGGGATTTTGTCACTCCGTGTAAACGGAGAGGTATCTCTGGGCCCACTCGGTAGGACATCATCATAATGTGCACAATGTGACCAAGGGGTTGATCACGGGATGATGTGTTACGGAACGAGTAAAGAGACTTGCCGGTAACGAGATTGAACAAGGTATCGGTATACCGACGTGATCTTGACGTGAGCACATGCCTTGACGTGATCTTGAAGGTGTTCAAGATGGATCAGTCAAAGAAGGAGTTCTTGCCTGAGTTGTAAGGTATGAAGTTAAGACTTAAAGCTCGACCATGGCAGAATAGAGAGAAAGGAACGAAGGTCGTCCCCTATGCTTAAGACATAGGCTCTACAGTATGCTATGCTGTGTACCGCACCTGAAGTGTGCTTTACCATGAGTCAGTCAAGGGGTACAAGAGTGATCCAAGAATGGATCACAGGACAGCGGTCAAAGTTATCCTTAGTAACTAGTGGACTAAGGAATTTTCTCAATTATGGAGGTGGTAAAAGAGTTCGTCGTAAAGGGTTACGTCGATGCAAGCTTAACACCTATCCGGATAGCTCTGAGTAGAGATACCGGATACGTATAATGGAGCAACAATTTAGAATAGCTCCAAGTAGAACAGTTATTTGGAATAGCTCCAAATAGAACGTGGTAGCTGCATCTAGGAGATGACATAGAGATTTGTAAAGCACACACGGATCTGAAAGGTTCAGACCCGTTGACTATAACCTCTCTCACAAGCATAACATGATCAAACCCAGAACTCATCGAGTGTTAATCACATGTTAAATGTGAACTAGATTATTGACTCTAGTAAACTCTTTGGGTGTTAGTCACATGGGGATGTGACCTTGAGTGTTAATCACATATCGATGTGAACTAGATTATTGGCTCTAGTGCAAGTGGGAGACTGTTGGAAATATGCCCTAGAGGCAATAATAAATTGATTATTATTATATTTCCTTGTTCATGATAATCGTTTATTATCCATGCTAGAATTGTATTGATAGGAAACTCAGATACATGTGTGGATACATAGACAACACCATGTCCCTAGTAAGCCTCTAGTTGACTAGCTCGTTAATCAATAGATGGTTACGGTTTCCTGACCATGGACATTGGATGTCGTTGATAACGGGATCACATCATTAGGAGAATGATGTGATGGACAAGACCCAATCCTAAGCCTAGCACAAGATCATGTAGTTCGTATGCTAAAGCTTTTCTAATGTCAAGTATCATTTCCTTAGACCATGAGATTGTGCAACTCCCGGATACCGTAGGAATGCTTTGGGTGTACCAAACGTCACAACGTAACTGGGTGGCTATAAAGGTACACTACGGGTATCTCTGAAAGTGTCTGTTGGGTTGGCACGAATCGAGATTGGGATTTTGTCACTCCGTGTAAACGGAGAGGTATCTCTGGGCCCACTCGGTAGGACATCATCATAATGTGCACAATGTGACCAAGGGGTTGATCACGGGATGATGTGTTACGGAACGAGTAAAGAGACTTGCCGGTAACGAGATTGAACAAGGTATCGGTATACTGACGATCGAATCTCGGGCAAGTACCATACCGCTAGACAAAGGGAATTGTATACGGGATTGATTGAGTCCTTGACATCGTGGTTCATCCGATGAGATCATCGTGGAACATGTGGGAGCCAACATGGGTATCCAGATCCCGCTGTTGGTTATTGACCGGAGAACATCTCGATCATGACTACATGTCTCCCGAACCCGTAGGGTCTACACACTTAAGGTTCGATGACGCTAGGGTTATAAAGGAAGTTTGTATGTGGTTACCGAATGTTGTTCGGAGTCCCGGATGAGATCCCGGACGTCACGAGGAGTTCCGAAATGGTCCGGAGGTAAAGATTTATATATAGGAAGTCCTGTTTCGGCCATCGGGACAAGTTTCGGGGTCATCGGTATTGTACCGGGACCACCGGAAGGGTCCCGGGGGCCCACCGGGTGGGGCCACCTGCCCCGGGGGCCACATGAGCTGTAGGGGGTGCGCCTTGGCCTACATGGGCCAAGGGCACCAGCCCCTAGAGGCCCATGCACCAAGATATAGGAAAAAGGGGAGAGTCCTAAAGGGGGAAGGCACCTCCGAGGTGCCTTGGGGAGGATGGACTCCTCCCCCCCTCTTAGCCGCACCCCTTCCTTGGAGGAAGGGGCAAGGCTGCGCCTCCCCCCTCTCCCCTGCCCCTATATATAGTGGAGGGGAGGGAGGGCATCCATACCTGAGCCCTTGGCGCCTCCCTCCCTCCCGTGACACCTCCTCCTCTCCCGTAGGTGCTTGGCGAAGCCTTGCAGGATTGCCACGCTCCTCCATCTCCACCACGCCGTTGTGCTGCTGCTGGATGGAGTCTTCCTCAACCTCTCCCTCTCTCCTTGCTGGATCAAGGTGTGGGAGACATCGTCGAGCTGTACGTGTATTGAACGCGGAGGTGCCGTCCGTTCGGCACTAGGATCATCGGTGATCTGAATCACGACGAGTACGACTCCATCAACCCCGTTCACTTGAACGCTTCCGCTTAGCGATCTACAAGGGTATGTAGATGCACTCTCCTTCCCCTCATTGCTAGTCTCTCCATAGATAGATCTTGGTGACACGTAGGAAAATTTTGAATTTCTGCTACGTTCCCCAATAGTGGCATCATGAGCTAGGTCTATTGCGTAGATTCTTTGCACGAGTAGAACAAAAAGTAGTTGTGGGCGTCGATATTGTTCAATATGCTTGCCGTTACTAGTCTTATCTTGATTCGGCGGCATCGTGGGATGAAGCGGCCCGGACCAACCTTACACGTACGCTTACGTGAGACCGGTTCCACCGACAAACATGCACTAGTTGCATAAGGTGGCTGGCGGGTGTCTGTCTCTCCCACTTTAGTCAGATCGGATTCGATGAAAAGGGTCCTTATGAAGGGTAAATAGCAATTGGCATATCACGTTGTGGTTCATGCGTAGGTAAGAAACGTTCTTGCTAGAAACCCATAGCAGCCACGTAAAACATGCAAACAACAATTAGAGGACGTCTAACTTGTTTTTGCAGGGTATGCTATGTGATGTGATATGGCCAACAAGAATGTGATGAATGATATGCGATGTATGAGATTGATCATGTTCTTGTAATAGGATTCACGACTTGCATGTCGATGAGTATGACAACCGGCAGGAGCCATAGGAGTTGTCTTTATTTATTTGTGACCTGCGTGTCAACTTAAACGTCATGTAATTACTTTACTTTATTGCTAACCGTTAGCCATAGTAGTAGAAGTAATAGTTGGCGAGGCAACTTCATGAAGACACGATGATGGAGATCATGATGATGGAGATCATGGTGTCATGCCGGTGACGATGATGATCATGGAGCCCCGAAGATGGAGATCAAAAGGAGCAAAGTGATGATGGCCATATCATGTCACTATTTGATTGCATGTGATGTTTGTCATGTTTATACATCTTATTTGCTTAGAACGACGGTAGTAAATAAGATGATCCCTTACAACAATTTCAAGAAGTGTTCTCCCCTAACTGTGCACCGTTGCGACAGTTCGTGTTTCGAAGCACCACGTGATGATCGGGTGTTAGATTCTAACGTTCACATACAACGGGTGTAAGACAGATTTACACACGCGAAACACTTAGGGTTAACTTGACGAGCCTAGCATGTATAGACATGGCCTCGGAACACGGAGACCGAAAGGTCGAACATGAGTCGTATAGAAGATACGATCAACATGAAGATGTTCACCGATGATGACTAGTCCGTCTCACGTGATGATCGGACACGGCCTAGTTTGACTCGGATCATGTAATCACTTAGATGACTAGAGGGATGTCTATCTGAGTGGGAGTTCATAAGATGAACTTAATTATCCTGAACATAGTCAAAGGTTTTTGCAAATTATGTCGTAGCTCACGCTATAGTTCTACTGTTTAGATATGTTCCTAGAGAAAAATTAGTTGAAAGTTGATAGTAGCAATTATGCGGACTAGGTCCGTAAACTGAGGATTGTCCTCATTGCTTGATAGAAGGCTTATGTCCTTAATGCACCGCTCAGTGTGCTGAACCTCGAACGTTGTCTGTGGATGTTGCGAACATCTGACATACACATTTTGATAACTACGTGATAGTTCAGTTAAACGGTTTAGAATTGAGGCACAAAAGACGTTTTTGAAACATCGCAGAACATATGAGATGTTCCAAGGACTGAAATTGGGATTTCAGGCTCGTGCCCACGTCAAGAGGTATAAGACCTCCGACGATTTTCTTAGCCTGCAAACTAAGGGAGAAAAGCTCAATTGTTGAGCTTGTGCTCAGATTGTCTGAGTACAACAATCATTTGAATCGAGTGGGAGTTGATCTTCCAGATGAGAAAGTGATGTTTTTCCGAAGTCATTACCACCAAGCTGCTAGAGCTTCGTGATGAACTATAACATATCAGGGATATATATGATGATCCTTGAGGTATTCGCGATGTTTGACACCGCGAAAGTAGAAATCAAGAAGGAGCATCAATTGTTGATGGTTGGTGGAACCACTAGTTTCAAGAAGGGCAAGGGCAAGAAGGGATACTTCATGAAACGGCAAATCAGCTGCTGCTCTAGTGAAGAAACCCAAGGTAAAACCCAAACCCGAGACTAAGTGCTTCTGTAATAAGGGGAACAACCACTAGAGCAGAATTACCCTAGATACTTGGTAGATAAGAAGGCTGGCAAGGTCGATAGAAGTATATTGGATATACATTGTGTTAATGTGTACTTTGCTAGTACTCCTATTAGCACCAGGGTATTAGATACCGGTTCGGTTGCTAAGTGTTAGTAACTCGAAACAAAAGGCTACGGAATAAACGGAGACTAGCTAAAAGTGAGCTGACGATATATGTTGGAAGTGTCTCCAAGTTTGATGTAATCAAACATCGCACGCTCCCTCTACCATCAAGATTAGCATTAAACCTGAATGGTTGGTTGAATCTCGATCGTAGTGATACACATTTTCATGCCAAAAGATAGTAATGATAGTACCACTTACTGGTGGCACTGCCATGTAAGTCATAATGGTATAAAACGCATGAAGAAGCTCCATGTTGATGGATCTTTGGACTCACTCGTTTTTGAAAAGTTTGAGACATGCGAACCATGTCTATTGGTGTATACGCATGAAGAAACTCCATGCAGATGGATCATTTGGACTCACTTGATTTTGAATCACTTGAGATATGCAAATCATACCACATGGGCAAGATGACTGAAAAGCCTCGGTTTCAGTAAGATGGAACAAGATAGCAACTTGTTGGAAGCAACACATTTTGATGTGTGCAGTCCAATGAGTGCTGAGGCATGCAGTGAATATCGTTATGTTCTTACTTCACAGATGATTCGAGTAGATGTTGAGAATATTTACTTGATGAAACACAAGTCTGAATTATTGAATGGTTCAAGTAATTTCAGAGTGAAGTAGAAGATCATTGTGACAAGAGGATAAAATGTCTATGATATGATCATAGAGATGAGTATCTGAGTTACGAGTTTTGGCACACAATTAAGACATTGTGGAAATTGTTTCACAATTAATACCGCCTGGAACACCATAGTGTGATGGTGTGTCCGAACATCATAGTTGCACCCTATTGGATATGATGCATACCATGATGTCTCTTATCGAACTGCCACGATAGTTTATGGGTTAGGCATTAAAGACAACCACATTCACTTTAAATAGGGCACCACGTAATTCCGATGAGATGACACCGTATGAATTATGGTTTAGAGGAACCTAAGTTGTCGTTTCTTAAAAGTTTGGGGCTGCGACGCTTATGTGAAAAAGTTTCAGGATTAAGCTCGAACCCAAAGCGGATAAAGTACATCTTCATAGGACACCCAAAATAGTTGGGTATACCTCCTAATTCAGATCCGAAAGCAATATGAATTGTTTCTTGAATCGGGTCCTTTTTCGAGGAAAGGTTTCTCTCGAAAAGTTGAGTGGGAGGATGGTGGAGACTTGATGAGGTTATTGAACCGTCACTTCAACAAGTGTGTAGCAGGGCACAGGAAGTTGTTCCTGTGGCACGTACACCAACTGAAGTGGAAGCTTATGATAGTGATCATGAAACTTCGGATCGAGTCACTACCAAACCTCGTGGGATGACAAGGATGCGTACTACTTCAGAGTGGTACGTAATCCTGTCTTGGAAGTCATGTTGCTAGACAACAATGAACCTACGAGCTATGGAGAAGCGATGGTGGGCCCGGATTCCGATAAATGGCTCAAGGCCATAGAACCCGAGAGAGGATCCATGTATGAAAACAAAGTGTAGACTTTGGAAGAACTACTTGATGGTCGTAAGGCTGTTAGGTACATATGGATTTTGAAAGGAAGACAGACAATGATGGTAAGTGTCACCATTGAGAAAGCTCGACTTGTCGTTAAGATGTTTTTCGACAAGTTCAAGGAGTTGACTACGATGAGACTTTCTCACTCGTAGCGATGCTAAGAGTCTGTTGGAATTATATTAGCAATTACTGCATTATTTATGAAATCTTGCAGATAGGATGTCAAAACATTGTTTCCTCGATGATTCTTGAGGAAAGGTTGTATGTGATACAACCGGAAGGTTTTGTCTATCCTGAAATATGCTAATAAGTATGCAAAGCTCCAACAATCCTTCTGAGGACTGGAGTGAGCATCTTGGAGTTGGAATGTATGCTTTGATGATGATCAAAGATTTTGGGTGTATACAAAGTTTATGAGAAACTTGTATTTCCAAAGAAGTGAGTGGGAGCACTATAGAATTTCTGATGAGTATATGTTGTTGACATATTAATGATCAGAAATGATGTAGAATTTCTGGAAAGCATATAGGGTTATTTGGAAAGTGTTTTCAATGTAAAACCTGGATTAAGCTACTTGAACATTGAGCATCAAGATCTATAAGGATAGATCAAAATGCTTAATAGTACTTTCAAATGAGCACATGCCTTGACGTGATCTTGAAGGTGTTCAAGATGGATCAGTCAAAGAAGGAGTTCTTGCCTGAGTTGTAAGGTATGAAGTTAAGACTTAAAGCTCGACCATGGCAGAATAGAGAGAAAGAAACGAAGGTCGTCCCCTATGCTTAAGACATAGGCTCTACAGTATGCTATGCTGTGTACCGCACCTGTAGTGTGCTTTACCATGAGTCAGTCAAGGGGTACAAGAGTGATCCAAGAATGGATCACAGGACAGCGGTCAAAGTTATCCTTAGTAACTAGTGGACTAAGGAATTTTCTCAATTATGGAGGTGGTAAAAGAGTTCGTCGTAAAGGGTTACGTCGATGCAAGCTTAACACCTATCCGGATAGCTCTGAGTAGAGATACCGGATACGTATAATGGAGCAACAATTTAGAATAGCTCCAAGTAGAACAGTTATTTGGAATAGCTCCAAATAGAACGTGGTAGCTGCATCTAGGAGATGACATAGAGATTTGTAAAGCACACACGGATCTGAAAGGTTCAGACCCGTTGACTATAACCTCTCTCACAAGCATAACATGATCAAACCCAGAACTCATCGAGTGTTAATCACATGGTAAATGTGAACTAGATTATTGACTCTAGTAAACTCTTTGGGTGTTAGTCACATGGGGATGTGACATTGAGTGTTAATCACATATCGATGTGAACTAGATTATTGACTCTAGTGCAAGTGGGAGACTGTTGGAAATATGCCCTAGAGGCAATAATAAATTGATTATTATTATATTTCCTTGTTCATGATAATCGTTTATTATCCATGCTAGAATTGTATTGATAGGAAACTCAGATACACGTGTGGATACATAGACAACACCATGTCCCTAGTAAGCCTCTAGTTGACTAGCTCATTAATCAATAGATGGTTACGGTTTCCTGACCATGGACATTGGATGTCGTTGATAACGGGATCACATCATTAGGAGAATGATGTGATGGACAAGACCCAATCCTAAGCCTAGCACAAGATCATGTAGTTCGTATGCTAAAGCTTTTCTAATGTCAAGTATCATTTCCTTAGACCATGAGATTGTGCAACTCCCGGATACCGTAGGAGTGCTTTGGGTGTGCCAAACGTCACAACGTAACTGGGTGGCTATAAAGGTACACTACGGGTATCTCTGAAAGTGTCTGTTGGGTTGGCATGAATCGAGATTGGGATTTTGTCACTCCGTGTAAACGGAGAGGTATCTCTGGGCCCACTCGGTAGGACATCATCATAATGTGCACAATGTGACCAAGGGGTTGATCACGGGATGATGTGTTACGGAACGAGTAAAGAGACTTGCCGGTAACGAGATTGAACAAGGTATCGGTATACCGACGATCGAATCTCGGGCAAGTACCATACCGCTAGACAAAGGGAATTGTATACGGGATTGATTGAGTCCTTGACATCGTGGTTCATCCGATGAGATCATCGTGGTACATGTGGGAGCCAACATGGGTATCCATATCCCGCTGTTGGTTATTGACCGGAGAACATCTCGGTCATGACTACATGTCTCCCGAACCCGTAGGGTCTACACACTTAAGGTTCGATGACGCTAGGGTTATAAAGGAAGTTTGTATGTGGTTACCGAATGTTGTTCGGAGTCCCGGATGAGATCCCGGACGTCACGAGGTGTTCCGGAATGGTCCGGAGGTAAAGATTTATATATAGGAAGTCCTGTTTCGGCCATCGGGACAAGTTTCGGGGTCATCGGTATTGTACCGGGACCACCGGAAGGGTCCCGGGGGCCCACCGGGTGGGGCCACCTGCCCCGGGGGCCACATGGGCTGTAGGGGGTGCGCCTTGGCCTACATGGGCCAAGGGCACCAGCCCCTAGAGGCCCATGCGCCAAGATATAGGAAAAAGGGGAGAGTCCTAAAGGGGGAAGGCACCTCCGAGGTGCCTTGGGGAGGATGGACTCCTCCCCCCCTCTTAGCCGCACCCCTTCCTTGGAGGAAGGGGCAAGGCTGCGCCTCCCCCCTCTCCCCTGCCCCTATATATAGTGGAGGGGAGGGAGGGCATCCATACCTGAGCCCTTGGCGCCTCCCTCCCTCCCGTGACACCTCCTCCTCTCCCGTAGGTGCTTGGCGAAGCCCTGCAGGATTGCCACGCTCCTCCATCTCCACCACGCCGTTGTGCTGCTGCTGGATGGAGTCTTCCTCAACCTCTCCCTCTCTCCTTGCTGGATCAAGGCGTGGGAGACATCGTCGAGCTGTACGTGTGTTGAACGCGGAGGTGCCGTCCGTTCGGCACTAGGATCATCGGTGATCTGAATCACAACGAGTACGACTCCATCAACCCCGTTCACTTGAACGCTTCCGCTTAGCGATCTACAAGGGTATGTAGATGCACTCTCCTTCCCCTCATTGCTAGTCTCTCCATAGATAGATCTTGGTGACACGTAGGAAAATTTTGAATTTCTGCTACGTTCCCCAATAGCTACTACCAGAAATTTATTCGGGAGTTCGGGCTCATCGCGGCGCCCCTCACGCGGTTGCTTCGCTGCAACGCTTTCGCCTGGGACGATGAGGCGACGACGGCGTTCGAGGCCCTCAAGGGGGCCCTCACGACGGGCCCCGTCCTCCAGATGCCCAACTTCGACCGCCCGTTCGTGGTGGACTGTGACGCCTCGAGCGCAGGGTTCGGTGCCGTGCTTCATCAGGGCGATGGGCCCCTCGCCTTCTTCAGCCGGCCTTTCGCTCCGCGTCACCTTAAGCTGGCGGCATACAAGCGGGAGCTCATTGGCCTTGTACAGGCCGTTCGTCATTAGCGGCCGTACTTGTGGGGCCGGTCCTTCCTCATTCGCACCGACTACTACAGCCTGAAGTTCTTGCTGGATCAACGGTTGTCGACCGTGCCGCAGCACCAGTGGATCAGCAAGCTCTTTGGCTTTGTCTTCTCCATCGAGTATCGGCCGGGCCACCTTAACACCGTGGCCGACACGCTGTCCCGTCGCGACTCCGACCTCGCTTCCTCCGCCGACGAGTCCGCCGGGGCGGCCCTGTGCATCCGCTCTGGGCCGATGTTCGGCCTCTTCGCCGACATTCGCCGCGCCACTGCGACGGCCGACGACGCCGTCCGCCTTCAACAGCAGCTCACGGCCGGCGACATGGAGGAGCCTTGGCGCTTCTCTGACGGACTGCTCCTACATGGGTGCCGGGTCTTTGTTCCAGTGCATGATGATCTCCGTCACCAGGTGTTACAACTCTCCCACTCGGCGGGTCATGAGGGTATGCAGAAAACCCTCCATTGTCTTCGCGCCGAGTTCTACATCCCTGGCGATCGCGCCCTGGTCCGCGACTGGGTTCGGTCTTGTCAGACATGCCAGCGTAACATGACAGAGACCCTGAGGCCGACCGGGTTACTCCAGCCCTTGGAGGTGCCATATCAGGTATGGGCGGATATATCCATGGACTTCATTGAGGGCCTTCCCAAGGTGGGTGGCAAGTCGGTCATCCTCACGGTGGTCGACTACTTTTCCAAGTACGCCCACTTCATCGCGCTCGGCCATCCATACACGGCGGCGTCAGTGGCCCGGGCCTTCTTCGACGGCATCGTCCGTCTACACGGGTTCCCTGCTTCGATCGTCAGTGATCGGGACCCAGTTTTCACGGGCCATGTCTGGCGCGACCTCTTCAGGATGGCGGGTGTCGAGCTCTGCCTAAGTACGGCGTTCCATCCTCAGACGGACGGACAATCCGAGGTGGTTAACAAGGTCATTGCCATGTATTTGCATTGTGTGACAGGTGATCAACCTCGCGCTTGGGTGGACTGGCTTTCTTGGGCGGAGTACTGCTACAACACCTCTTATCACTCTGCCCTGCGCGCTACGCCATTTGAGGTGGTCTATGGTCGACCACCCCCACCTATCCTTCCGGTGGATCCGGAGACAGCTCAGACGGAGGTTGCGGGTGAACTCATCCGCACTCGTGATGAGATGCTTGCTGAGGTTCGTCAGCGTCTCCTTCAGGCCCAGCAGCTGGACAAGCACTACTACGACGATCATCATCGCGAGGCGGAGTTCGCGGTGGGTGATTGGGTGTGGCTGCGTCTTCTCCACCGCTCTACGCAGTCACTCGACCCGCGAGCAAAGCGCAAGCTCGGCCCTCGCTACACCGGGCCCTTCCCTATCTTGGAGCGCATTGGGAAGGTGGCCTATCGTCTTCAGCTTCCAGCCCGCGCTCACATCCATGACGTCTTCCATGTGGGGCTGCTCAAGCCTTTCCGTGGCGAGCCACCGGCGGCTCCTCCGGCGCTTCCTCCCATCGCCGATGGTCGCATTCTTCCAGAGCCGGCCAAGGTGTTGCAGGCACAGCTCCGTCGTGGCGTCTGGTTCATCCTCCTTCAGTGGACAGGCCTTCCGGAGGAGGAGGCTACTTGGGAACAGCGTAAGAATTCCGCCAACACTATCCAGACTTTCAGCTTGAGGACGAGCTGTTTGCGCAGGCGGGGAGAGATGTTATGACCGGTTTGGTCTACAACCGAAAGAGGCCCACCGGGCATTAGTATTAGGGGCTTGACCCACAAGTTATCTTAGGCAAGTTATTTTAGGAAAGTTATCTTAGGCTAAAGTTATAAATACTAGTTGTAAGACATCGTTTGAGATCAAGCAATAAATATATCATAATCTTCCGTTGCCCGGCTCCACAAGGAGCCGGAACCCTAGCCGCGACGGCGCCTCATCACCGGTGCGCCCGCTCCAGCCCTCGTCTCCCTCCTCCCTGCCCATACAATCTACGCCGAAGGCCCGGTAGGAGCCCTAGTCCTACCACCAACACTATCACCTTGTTCACATAATTATGGAAAACCATCTTTATGGAAATCTCGAGGAACTGTTTTTTTAGCCCATTGGACACATCCTCATCTTCTCCATGGTTCATGATGAACATTTAAGCTAGTGTTGGAAACTTTTGGAAGCATTGTCTTTGAGCCTAGCTCATGAAGTATATGTTTGATGCAAGAGGTATCTTCTCTAACTTCACATGCATTTTTGCCGTCGTGAATATGAGAAAGTTTTGTTTCGCTTCCTCTGGGATCATCCCAAATCATTCATGCACATGCAAAGTATTCTATGGTTCTGTAGACTTGCTATCTTCACTCCATATGTATTCCCTAGCACACCAAGCCACTAGTTGATCTGTTCAAGGAAAGGAATTTCCTTCGTAGGAGGTAATCCGGACTTATACAAGGACTTTGATATCCTCAATGATGGTTCCTAACAAGAACTCGGTTGCCTTTTCACTGTAAGACTTCCATGTGGTCACGATTGTCTTGGGCAGTGTGCTCATGTGTGTCTTGCAATCCAGCTCATGTTTTGAAACTTGCTTCCTAGTTCATTTTCTGAGAATCTCGCAACGTCATCTCGACAATTTGTGTTGCACCTTTTCCTTCTCAGGCATGCTGAGTCTAAGGTACCCTGATGCCAATCAGATCTCAATGTCAGGAAGATATGATGGTTGGAACATTTTTCAAAATTAATAAACATTGGTCTCTATGTACCTCGGTAAAGTGATGTTATGTCTCTCTATTCAACTTACTCATATTTTGACCGGAGTGCAGCTTCTGATCCCCCGATTTGGGAATCATAATTCCTTTGCATCTAGTTTATCACTCAAAGTACTAATTTCTTCAACAGAATTCACTTTTTTTACTAGTAGGAGTTATTTCAGTATGACAAAGTGTATAATTTGCCATAATATTATCAAGCAATTTCGTAGCTTCTCCTAATGTGATTTCCATAAAGGTACCTCCCATGGCGGAACCTAAAATATTTCTAGAAACAAAGTTCAATCTCGCATAAACATTTTCTATGATCATCCACAAACTTAAACCATGAGTAGGGAAATTTCTTGTCATTAATTTCATCCTCTCCCAACATTGGGCAACATGTTCATGCTCAAGTTGCTTAAAAATTCATAATTTGATTTCTAAGAGAAATAATTTTCACGGAGGAAACTACTTGGCAATAAAAGCATCCTTACACTTATCCCAAGAATCAATACTATTTTGTGGAAGGATGAAAACCAAGTTTTAGCGCGATCTCATAGTGAGAGCAGAAATAATTTTCATTTGACAATGTAATTATCAAGTCGTTTTTCTTTTGCATATCACACAATTCAACGAAAGTGTTAAGATGGGATGCTTCATTTTCATTAGGACTACCGAAAAATTGTTCTTCCATAACAAGATTTAGCGAAGCAGCATTAACATCACAATGCTCCATACTAGTGGCGGCAGGAGCAATCAGAGTACTATAAAATCATTATTATTAGTATTGGCAAAATCACAGAATTTTTTAATTTCTTGAGACATCACAACAAAGCAAGCAAACAAGAACACAAGCAAAAAGGCAAACGGAAAATATTTGTGTGTTTTTCTAAAAATGTTTTAGAAGTGGGGGACATGAAAACAAGATGCAAATGGCAAATAAAGTAAATGCGAGGAGATGAAAGTTTATGTGATGGTACTTGATAGATGCTGATGATGTCTCCCCGGCAACGGCGGCAGAAATTCTTCCTGCTACTTGTGAGTTGCATTGGGATTTCCCTGAAGAGGAGAGTGAGGGAGTCCTGGACTAAGAGGTACCCGGGCCATCGACCTACTACATGTGGGACGGATTGATGGGCCGCTATGGGGCCAAGCTAGAGTGCAGACCCGTGACCGGACAGGAGATCTTTGGGGTCGTGGTGTGCCCTCCAAGTCAAGATTAGCGTGATATTTCCTTCATTGTAACCAATCACATGTAACCCTAACCCTACTGGTGTCTATATAAACCAGAGGGTTTAGGTCTGTAGGGCCAGAGCTATATCCATCACCTTATCGACTTAGGGTTTAGCTCACCTGATCTCGAGGTAGATCTACTCTGTAACCATATCATACATCAAATACAATCAAGCAGGATGTAGGGTTTTACCTCTTCGAGAGGGTTTGAACCTGGGTAAACACTATGTTCATCGTCCCTTGTTCCCATTGATCCTAGATCCACAGCTCAGGACCCACTACCCAAGATCCGCCGGTTTTGATACCGACATTGGTGCTTTCATTGAGAGTTCCGCTGTTGGGTCGCCAAAGGATCAATGGCTCGCCTTATCATCAGAGAGGGCGTCGGCTCTGGGGACCTCTTCGTCCCCGGCCAAATCTTCATGTTCAGCAGCATTGTGCTACACACCAACCCTACTGGTCATCTAGACCAAATTAGCAGTTTTGCCCCTAAGCACCAGATTCGATTCGGTAACTTGGAGTACGTTGCGGACATCCAAGGTGATCTGGTCTTCACCGGATTCACAACCTCTCCCCATACCCCTATGGGACCCACTATGCCTGCTCCGAAGTCCTCCCTCGGTTTGATCTGCGGATCATAATCGACCCTTCGGCCGGCCTCGAGTTCGGACGGTTCCACCCTGACCGGAGGCCAAGAATCCCTTTCGATCATGCCGATAATGTCCGCCGAAGACCCAGCTTTGGGCTCAATGTGGGAGCAATGTTTGGACGCCAGAAGTCACTCCCGATCGAACCCTCTCCTCACGACACGCCTCCAGTCTTGAGCCCCTGCAATGGGTCGATGCTCAATAGCCACGAATCATCCATGGCCGAACTCCCCCTCGTAAACTCGGCTTCAAGGCCTAATACGGAAACGGTGTCGGAAAACCAGGTCGTGTCCTCGGTCTCTTACGACTGTCCAGTCCCGGGCCTTGATGTTAACTCGGCCCTTGAATACCAAGATCTAGTCAGGGCACATATCATTCTTTGCCCCGCCACGTCTGAGACCGGCCCTGAACATCCACCGCATACCAGTCCGGCGACCCTCGCCTTACTAAACGAGGCGTTGGAACGAATCCAGATGATGGCTATTTGGGAGGACTCACCCTCGACTTGCGTTCAATAGCCCTTTGAGGTAAATTTCAAGGAATTTTATGACCCACCACCCACTTAGTGGCCACAGTCGAAAACTTAACCGACATGTTGGATTATACTTCAGAAAATACCGGATACATGGACGAGGATAGCGGAGCCACGACTAACATCGACGCTGCTCCCCCCGTCACCGGCCGCTAGACGGCCAGGTCCACCTATGATGTCTACATGGTGGGCACTCCAAAAGATGACGCCACTCCCGGGAAGAACAACGGCAGGCCCAGTGACAAGCCACCGAAATGCCGCAGACAGCATCGCCGCTCCAAGGAGTGTTGAAGCCATGCGAGCAACACATACACTGGAGAAAATGCCACCCTGGATAATGCGGACGACCTCAGCGATCCCGGCGCTGACGAACAGCCACAAAATGACCACAAGGAGCACGAGGACGCACTGAATCTTGAACACCTTGATGACTCCGAAGACAACAACTACCTCCCCCCTCCCGAAGAGGAGGTTAGTTTGGGCGACGAGGATTTCATCGTCCCAGAAGACCCGCTAGATCAAGAACGGTTTAAACGACAGCTAATTGCCACCGCGTGAAGCCTGAAGAAGCAGCGACAGAAGATAAAGGCCGAGCAGTATACCCTCAATGATAGGTGGACCAAGGTCCTAGTCATAGAAGAAGAGCACGGCCACACACAGCAGGCCAAAAGCTACCCTATGCGAAGGCTACTGCCACGATTTGATGACGAGGCCATAAAGCTAGCGCCTGCAAGGCACACTCAGGCAGACCAGCCGGACTGCCCCCTCGAGGACAGGATAGGACAACTGATAAAGCCGAACCGCCTCCCGACCCACCCCGTCATCAAGGCCAGGAGCAGTACGAGCAGTCTACGAATATGACCTACGACGCGACTTAGACGCTCGGGCAGGTTGGACAAGGTCCATTTACGGACCCAGAGATGACACCCCCCCCGTGCTACTTCTTGAGCTTGCGTTGGTTTTTTCCTTGAAGAGGAAAGGGTGATGCAGCACAGTAGAGATAAGTATTTCCCTCAGTTAAGAACCAAGGTATCAATCCAGTAGGAGAAACGCGCAAGTCCCCAATAGATGCACCTACACAAACAATCAAACACTTGCACCCAATGCGATAAAGGGGTTGTCAATCCCTTCACGGTCACTTGCAAAGGTGAGATTTGATAGAGATAGATAACACTAAATAAAATATAACTAAATATTTTTGGGCTTTTTTGGTTTATAGATTTGAAAATAAAAGATTGCAAAATAGTAGATTGGAAGCAAATATGATGGAAAATAGACCGAGGGCCATAGGTTTCACTAGAGGCTTCTCTCATGAAGGCAAATAATACGGTGGGTGAACAAATTACTGTCGAGAAATTGATAGAAAAGCGCAAAGTTATGACGATATCTAAGGCAATGATTATGCATGTAGGCATCACGCCTGTGTCAAGTAGATTGACTCCTGCCTGCATCTACTACTATTACTCCACACATCGACCACTATCCAGCATGCATCTAGAGTATTAAGTTCATAAAGAATCGAGTAACGCCTTAAGTAAGATGACATGATGTAGAGGAATAAACTCAAGCAATATGATAAAAACACCATCTTTTTATCCTCGATGGCAAAAATTCAATACGGGTCTCGCTACCCCTACTATGTCACTAGGTGAAATCACGCAAGAGTGGACCCAAAGCTAAGCACCTCTCCCGTTGCAAGAAAAACCAATCTAGTTGGCCAAACCAAACCGATAATTCGAAGAGAAACACAAAGATACCAAATCAGGCATATAAGAATTCAGAGAAGATTCAAATAATATTCATAGATAAGCTAACCATAAATCCACAATTCATCGGATCTCGACAAACACACTGCAAAACAAGATTACATCAGATAGATCTCCAAGAACATCGAGGAGACCATGGTATTGAGAACCAAAGAGAGAGAAGAATCCATCTAGCTACTAGCTATGGACCTGTAGGTCCGAGGTAAACTACTCACGCTTCATCGGAAGGGCAATAGAGTTGATGTAGATGCCCTCCATGATCGAATCCCCCCCCTGGCAGGATGCCGGAAAAGGCCCCAAGATGGGATCTCACAGGAACAGAAGGTTGCGGCGACGGAAAAGTATTTTTGTGGCTGGCTCTGAGGGTTTTGGAATATATGTGAATATATAGGACGAAAAAGTAGGTTAGGGGACTCCCGAGGGGGCCACAAGGCAGGGGGCGCACCCCCCTAGGGCACGCCCTCCACCCTTCCACCGCCTCGTGGGTCTTCTAGCTTGGACTCTAAGTCTTCTGGGTGTCTTCTGGTCCAATAAAAATCATCATAAACTTTTATTCCGTTTGGACTCTGTTTGATATTCCTTTTCTGCGAAACTCAAAAACAAGGAAAAACAGAAACTGGCACTGGGCTCTAGGTTAATAGGTTAGTCCCAAAAATAATATAAAATAGCATAATAATGCATATAAAACATCCAAAACAGATAATGTAATAACATGGAACAATCAAAAATTATAGATACGTTGGAGATGTATCACCCCGCTAGATGGGATGGGTACAAAGCCTGGTTAGATAGACATAATGGAGCTCGGGAACAGCAACGAGCCTGGATGGCAAATGATCTCTGGTGTGACATAGTGCGAGTTAGGGGCACTGCTCACCCTCTGTGCTTCACAGACGAGGTCATGCAACACCAATTTCTAGAAGGATTCAAACCTATTAATATTGAGCACTACGACGGGACAACAGATTTGGTTGTATGGATTGAAGATTTCCTGTTGCACATTCACATGGCACGAGGGGATGACCGTCATGCCATCAAGTACCTACCATTGAAGCTCAAGGGTCCGGCTCAACACTGGTTAAACAACCTCCCCGAAGACTCCATAGAATGTTGGGAGGAGCTCGAGGACGCCTTTCGAGTTAACTTTCAGGGCACTTAAGTTCGGCCCCCGGACGCCGATGACTTGAGCCATGTAATCCAATAGCCCGGTGAGTCAGCCCGACAATTCTAGAACCGGTTTTTGACCAAGAAGAACCAAATCATTGACTGTCCGGACGCCGAAGCTATAGCTGCCTTTAGGCATAATATTTGGGATGAATGGCTAGCACGCCAGCTTGGCCAAGACAAGCCAAAAGCGATGACGGCGCTCACCTCCCTGATGACCCACTTCTACATCGGAGAGGATAGTTGGCTGGCTCATTGGAGCACCAACCCCGACACCCGCGGCACCTCTGAAGTTCAGGACGGGAATGGGAAGCCACGAAGGAACAAAACCAAATACCGCCATAATGACGGTGAAATTGACGAAATGGTAGTCCATGTCGGATTTTGTAACCCGAAGTACGGGTCACGGAAAAAGCCTTCTAAAGGAAACCAGGACATCCTTACTAAGCTGGACGCAATCCTGGACAGGCCCTGCCAGATTCATGGAACCGCCAAAAAGCCCGCCAACCACACCAACCGCAATTGTTGGGTGATAAAGCAGGCCGGCAAACTTACAGCCGAAGACTGGGGCAAAAGCCCATGAAGCGAGGACGACAATGAGGCCCCCAGGCCAAATAGTGGAGGTCCAAAACCCTTCCCTTCTAAGATCAAGACGGTGAACATGATCTACGCCACCGATATACCAAGGAAGGAGACGAAGCGCGCGCTGCGGGATGTGTATGGCGTCGAGCCCGTAGCGCCAAAGTTCAACCCATGGTTAGCTTGCCTGATCACCTTCTATCGAAGGGACCATCCGACCAGTATCCGTCATGGAGGATCAGCGGCCCTGGTACTTGACCCCATTTTCAATGGGTACCGCCTCACGAGAGTCCTAATGGACGAAGGTAGTAGCCTCAATCTGATTTACGCAGACACAATGAGGAAAATGGGGATCGATCCGTCAAGGATCAAACCCAGTAGCACCACCTTCAAGGGGGTTATTCCAGGCGTAGAGGCCTGCTGCTCAGGCATAATAACTTTGGAGGTGGTATTCAGCTCACTGGACAACTCCCGAAGCAAAGACTTAATCTTCAACATCGCCCCATTCCGCAGTGGCTATGACGCCCTCCTTGGTCGAACGGTGTTCGCTAAATTCAACTCCGTCCCACATTACACATACCTCAAGCTGAAGATGCCTGGTCCCGTGGGCGTCATAACGATCAATGGCAACACGAAGCGTTCACTACGGACTGAGGAACACACTGCGGCCCTAACAGCCAAAGACTGTCTGTGCAACAAACCCTGGTGTATGTTGCCCACACTGTACACAGGCACAGGGGCAAGGTTACAACATCCAAGACAAGGACAAGCTAAGGATATAGCTCATTGAGGAATCAAAGGGCGGATCAAGAAACCAAGATAAGCCAAAGAAGCAAGATCTCACTAAGGAAAAGCCTCCCTTGTCGAGCAGGCGAGCCCGGTCAGGTCGAGGCCGCACCGAAGACAAGTCTCAAGACTCCCCCGGCAGGCTTGCCGGGGACGCCGAGGGCGCCACCTCGCCAAGGCTCCACTGCCCCACCTCATAGTGACTCAAGTCACTCAGCAGTGCAGTGTCGAGCCCCCAAGTGACTAAGTGGCTCTCATTTGGCATGTGGCAGCCATTTTTTTGAGGAAGATCGCCCCTAAGTGACATCTATCCAGAGGTGTGTCACACAGACATGCGAGAATGTGGTTGAATAGCACAACAAGGCTTGCCGCACTACACCATGATGTGACACTAAGCAGTGCATTTAATGCACACTGTCCTGTCTGTAGAGTTGGGTATGAAAGCACTGTGGCTATCTAATCACTGGATAATGATTGTTTTGCGATTGTAGTAACCCCTTGACCTATAAAAGGATGGATGTGGCAACCTTAGAGAGGATTCAGGCCTTTGCACACTCATACGCGCGTAGCTACTCTTGTCCCAGGGGGACCTTGCCGGGCTTGAGCGATGTGTCTCCACCATGGTCCTTTCATCAATCCACCAAAACAGGAGTAGGGTTTTACGCCTCGCGGCGGCCCGAACCTGGGTAAAAAACTACCCGTGTCACCATTGCCGTGCTGCTCTACCGCCTCCGCTCTTTGTGCAATGCGCCCTTCCCCCTTGCCAAACCACAAGGGGCAGATGGCCCCATAGGTGGCCGTGTTGAACCACGACATCTTTGGCGCGCCAGGTAGGGGGAAGTGCCTGTGCGAAGACAAAGTCATAAGTGGCACGTCCACCTTCATCATTGTCTTCTTCATCGACGGCTTCAGCGCCCAAGAAAAAGTCTGGCGCTTCAGCTCACCCATCCACCTCGAAGGCCCCCTCGCATGCAGCTACTGATTCCATGGGGCTACGAGGGTGCATGGGAACGTGGAAGCCACGAGGAATGTGACTGGCGCAGGCGACACCATCACCGTTCCCCCTGTGGCCAAAGCAGGAGCAGGAGGCGTCGGAGGAGGGCGACATCAACAGCACCCTAGCGGCCAAGCTCCACAAGGTACGAGTGGGGAGAATATTCTGTCTCCACCTCTCCACCTTACCGAAGGACACAACCGTAGCGATGTCACTCTTTCTGGTGCAAATCATAATCTTCTAGCTGCCCCTGCTGCGGATGCAGCTACGAGGCCCGTGCCATCCCCAGGGCAAGTTAACCAAGACGATGTGCCAAATGGGGTCGTCAATCCCCAAGCGCATCCACCTCATCACCATGCCACCCTGGGGACCGGTTCGTAGCAACGAGAACACGATGCCCCCACTACTCGCACCATCAGAAATCGGGCGATGCCACGATCTGCATCAACATCTATGCCAAGCACTGCTTCGGAAGCCATGGCATGAGCCCAGCTCCTGTTGATATTCCCACCAGCGTCCGATCAAATGGATGAATGGAGAGCCACCATTCAGAGCCTGATTGGTTTCGCTGAGGCGCGCGGGGGAGGGGGGTCACCGTGGGCAGGCCTGCCACGGCCTCCATCGGTAGCAACAATGGCCCAAGCCGCTGGTCGTACCGGGGTGCACTCCAACGGTGCAGTCCCCTCCACGGCAGCCAACGCAGGGGCCGCAGCCAGAACTACACGACCAAGAACCCGATGATGTGTCGATGGCTTTGTCTGATCCTCGAGCCCGTCGAGACCAGCGACAGGTCCTGGAAGACAGGCGGAGGGAAGATATGCGTGTCATGATAGAACGACGCCATGAAACCCGCCGCTAGTCCGATAGGTGCAATGGCCCCGACGTCGACGAGCCCGTGCCCGGTGGATGACTCAGAGACCCCCCTGACGTGAGAACGACGCCAAAAATTTCTATAAATACAGAAACCCCTGAAAAGAAACCTAGATCGGGAGTTCCGCTGCTGCAAGCCTCTGTAGCCACCAAAAACCAATCGGGACCCTTTTCAGACACCCTTCCGTAGGGGGGATCCAACACCGGTGGCCATCTTCATGATCCAAGCGCTCTCCATGACGAGGAGGGAGTAGTCCACCCTCGGGGTTGAGGGTATGTACCAGTAGCTATATGTTTGATCTCTCTCTCTCTCTCTCTATCTCTCTCTCTCTCGTGTTCTTGATTTGGCACGATCTTGATGTACCGCGAGCTTTGCTATTATAGTTGGATCTTATGATGTTTCTTCCCCTATACAATTTACCATTGGGTGTGTTGGGGACACAAGAGACTCTTTGTTATTTGGTTGAAGGGTTGTTTGATAGATACTATCTTCATCCTACGCCTCTGATGGATTGATAAACCTTAGGTCATCCACTTGAGGGAAATTTGCTGCTGTCCTACAAACCTCTGCACTTGGAGGCCCAACAACGTCTACAAGAAGAAGGTTGTGTAGTAGACATCAAGCTCTTTTCTGGCGCCGTTGCCGGGGAGGTTAGTGCTTGAAGGTATATATTTAGATCTTGCAATCAAATCTTTCTGTTTCTTGTTTTATCACTAGTTTAGTCTATATTAGAAAACAGAAAAAAATGGAATTGAGGTT
This sequence comes from Triticum dicoccoides, assembly GCF_002162155.2. NCBI lineage: Eukaryota > Viridiplantae > Streptophyta > Magnoliopsida > Poales > Poaceae > Triticum > Triticum dicoccoides. Next base: position 290,326,083 of record NC_041389.1, read on the forward strand.
GCCTCATATGCTTCATCTTTTTAATGTGTTTCGTGAAAATGATGGAAAGGAAAATTGTGCCAAAGTGTTAGAAGAAGAATGCATTAAAATGTTTGACACTAAATATTCGAATGATGAGCATGATTGCAATGTTGTTAGTATGAATTCCTTGAATATCCATGATGCTAATGATATGCAAAGCTACAAGCTTGGGGATGCTATGTTTGATGAATATGATACTTTTAGTCCCCCAAGTTTTGATGAGAAAATATATTATGATGATAGCATGCCTCCTATTTATGATGATTATTGTGATGACATGTATGCTATGAAGAATAATGATAACCATGAAACTTGTCATCTTGATTTTAATTTTCAATTGGATTATGCCTCACATGATAGTTATTTTGTTGAGTTTGCTCCCACTATTATTCATGAGAAGAAAGTTTCTTATGCGGTGAGTAATAAAAATTCTATGCTTATGCATCATGAAAAGAGTGCTTTATGTGATGGTTATATTGTTGAATTCATTCATGATGCTACTGAAAATTATTATGAGGAAGGAATATATGCTTGTAGGAATTTTAGTAATATCAAGTTCCCTCTCTATGTGTTGAAAATCCTATAGCTATGCTTGTTTTGCTTTCCTATGCTAGTTGATTCTTGTTCCCATAAGTTGTTTGCTAACAAAATCCCTAGGCATAGGAAGTGGGTTAGACTTAAATGTGCTAATCATATTCTTCATGATGCTCCCGTTATGTTTCAATTCTTATCTTTCCTGTGAGCATCATTGGAATCATCATGCCTAGCTAGAAAGGCATTAAAGAAAAGTGCTTGTTGGGAGACAACCCAATATTTACCCCTACTGTTTTTGTGTACACATGATTAAGCTACTGTATTAATCATGTTTTATAGCTTTTGTTTCAATAAAGTGCCAAGTAGAACCTTTGGTAAGACTTGGGGTGAAAGTGCGATCTTGCTGTAAAAAAACAGACACATTGCACTCACGAGAATAATTGTAATTTTTAACAGAAAAGTGATTTTAAGTTGATTCTTTTTGAAGAAGATTAATAGATAAATTCCTCACGTCCACCTATTTATTTCATAATTTTTGGAGTTACATAAGTATTCGGTAGTTACATATTACTACAGACTGTCTTGTTTTTGACAGATTCTGTTTTCTATGTATTGTTTGCTTATTTTGATGAATCTATGAGTAGTATCAGAGGGTATAAACCATAGAGAAGTTGGAATACAGTAGATATTACACCAATATGAATTTAGAATGAGTTCACAACAGTACCAAAAGTGGTGATTTATTTTCTTATACTAACGGAGCTTACGAGTTTTCTGTTGAGTTTTGTGTTGTGAAGTTTTCAAGTTTTGGGTAAAGATTCGATGGACTATGGAATAAGGAGTGGTAAGAGCCTAAGCTTGGGGATGCCCAAGGCACCCCAAGGTAATATTCAAGGACAACCAAGAGCCTAAGCTTGGGGATGCCCCGGATGGCATCCCCTCTTTTGTCTTCGTTCATCGGTACCTTACTTGGAGCTATATTTTTATTCACCACATGATATGTGTTTTACTTGGAGGGTCGTGTCATTTTATTTTGTTTTGCTTGCTGTTTGAATAAAATACCAAGGTCTGAAATTATTAAATTTTAGAGAGTCTTCACATAGTTACACAATTATTCAACTACTCATTGATCTTCACTTATATCTTTTGGAGTAGTTTGTCATTTGCTCTAGTGCTTCACTTATATCTTTTTAGAGCATGACGGTGGTTTTATTTTGACGAAATTTATGAACTCTCATGCTTCACTTATATTATTTTGAGAGTCTTTTAGAACAGAATGGTAATTTTCTTTGGTTATAAAATTAGTCCTAATATGATAGGCATCCAAGAGGGATATAATAAAAACTCTCATATAAAGTGCATTGAATACTATGAGAAGTTTGATTCTTTATGATTGTTTTGAGATATGAAGATGGTGATATTAGAGTCATGCTAGTGGAGTAGTTGTCAATTTGAGAGATACTTGTGTTAAGGTTTGTGATTCCCGTAGCATGCACGTATGGTGAACCATTATCTGCTGAAGTTGGAGCATGATTTATTTATTGATTGTCTTCCTTATGAGTGGAGGTCGGGATCGCGCGATGGTTAACTCCTAGCAACCCTTCCCCTAGGAGCATGCGTTTAGTGCTTGGTTTTGATGACTTATAGATTTTTGCAATAAGTATGTGAGTTCTTTATGAGTAATGTTGAGTCCATGGATTATACGCACTCTCACCCTTCCACCATTGCTAGCCTCTCTTGTACCGCACAACTTTTGCTGGTACCATACACCCACCATATACCTTCCTCAAAACAGCCACCATACCTACCTATTATGGCATTTCCATACCATTCCGAGATATATTGCCATGCAACTTTCCACCGTTCTGTTTATTATGACACGCTCCATCATTGTCATATTGCTTTGCATGATCATGTAGTTGACATCGTATTTGTGACAAAGCCACCGTTCATAATTCTTTCATACATGTCACTCTTGATTCATTGCACATCCGAGTACATCACCGGAGGCATTCATATAGAGTCATACTTTGTTCTAAGTATCGAGTTCTAATTCTTGAGTTGTAAGTAAATAAAAGTGTGATGATCATCATTATTAGAGCATTGTCCCAGTGAGGAAAGGATGACGGAGACTATGATTCCCCCACAAGTCGGGATGAGACTCCGGACGAAGAATAAAAAAAAGAAAAAAAAGAAAAAAGAGGCCAAAAAAAGGGAGAAGGCCCAAATTTAAAAGAAAAAGAGAAAAAGAGAGAAGGGGCAATGCTACTATCCTTTTATCACACTTGTGCTTCAAAGTAGCACCATGATCTTCATGATAGAGAGTCTCCTATGTTGTCACTTTCATATACTAGTGGGAATTTTCATTATAAGAACTTGGCTTGTATATTCCAATGATGGGCTTCCTCAAAATGCCCTAGGTCTTCGTGAGCAAGCGAGTTGGATGCAGACCCACTTAGTTTCTTTTTGAGCTTTCATACACTTATAGCTCTAGTGCATCCGTTGCATTGCAATCCCTACTCACTCACATTGATATCTATTGATGGGCATCTCCATAGCCTGTTGATATGCCTAGTTGATGTGAGACTATCTTCCTCCTTTTTTGTCTTCTCCACAACCACCATTCTATTCCACCTATAGTGCTATGTCCATGGCTCACGCTCATATATTGTGTGAAAGTTGAAAAGGTTTGAGAATACTAAAGTATGAATCAATTGCTTGGCTGAAACTGGGGTTGTGCATGATTTAAATATTTTGTGTGATGAAGATGGAGCATAGCCAGACTATATGATTTTGTAGGGATAGCTTTCTTTGGCCATGTTATTTTGAGAAGACATAATTGCCTTGTTAGTATGCTAGAAGTACCATTGTTTTTATGTCAATATTAAACTTTTGTTTTGAATCTTATGGATCTGAATATTCTTGCCACAATAGAGAAGATTATATGGATAAATATGTTAGGTAGCATTCCACATCAAAAATTTTGTTTTTATCATTTACCTACTCGAGGACGAGCAGGAATTAAGCTTGGGGATGCTTGATACGTCTCCAACGTATCCATAATTTTTGATTATTCCATGCTATTATATTATCTATCTTGGATGTTTTATATGCTATTTTATATGATTTTTGGGACTAACCTATTAACCTAGAGCCTAGTGCTAGTTTCTGTTTTTTCCTTGTTTTTTAGTTTTACAGAAAAGGAATACCAAGCGGAGTCCAATTGATGTGCCAATTTTTGATGATTTTTTATGGACCAAAAGAAGCCCCTGAAGTAAAAGAGTTGGGCCAGAAGAGACCCGAGCCCCCTGGGCGCGCCCCTATCTCGTGGATGACTCGGAGACCCCCCTGACGTGAGACCGATGCCAAAAATTCCTATAAATACAGAAACCTTCGAAAACAAACCTAGATCAGGAGTTCCGCTACCGCAAGCCTCTATAGCCACCAAAAACCAACCGGGACCCTGTTTCGGCACCCTGCCGGAGGAGGGAGTAGTTCACCCTCGGGGCTGAGGGTATGTACCAGTAGCTATGTGTTTATCTCTCTCTCTCTCGTGTTCTTGATTTGGCACAATCTTTATGTACCACGAGCTTTGCTATTATAGTTGGATCTTATGATAGTTCTCCCCCTCTACCTTCTTGTAATGGATTGAGTTTTCCCTTTGACGTTATCTTCTCGGATTGAGTCTTTAAGGATTTGAGAACACTTGATGTATGTCTTGCATGTGCTTATCTGTGGTGACAATGGGATATCACGTGATTCACTTGATGTATGTTTTGGTGATCAACTTGCGGGTTCCGTGACCTTGTGAACTTATGCATAGGGGTTGGCACACGTTTTCGTCTTGACTCTTCGGTAGAAACTTTGGGGCACTCTATGAAGTACTTTGTGTTGGTTTGAATAGATGAATCTGAGATTGTGTGATGCATATCGTATAATCACACCCACAGATACTTGAGGTGACATTGGAGTATCTAGGTGACATTAGGGTTTTGGTTGATGTGTGTCTTAAGGTGTTATTTTACTATGAGCTCTAGGAATGTTTGTGACATTTATAGAAATACCCCCATGGATTGATCGGAAAGAATAACTTTGAGGCGGTTTCGTACCCTATAATAATCTCTTCGTTTGTTCTCTGCTATTAGTGACTTTGGAGTGACTCTTTGTTGGGATTGTTATATGATCTAATTATGTTATCATTGTTGAGAGAACTTGCACTAGTGAAAGTATGAACCCTAGGCCTTGTTTCGAAGCATTGGAATACCGTTTAGCTCACTTTTGTTACTTGCTACCTTGCTGTTTTTATAATTTCAGATTACAAAAACCTATATCTGCCATCCATATTGCACTTGTATCACCATCTCTTCGCCAAACTAGTGCACCTATACAATTTACCATTGTATTGGGTGTGTTGGGGACACAAGAGACTCTTTGTTATTTGGTTGCATGGTTGTTTGAGAGAGACCATCTTCATCCTTTGCCTCCCACGGATTGATAAACCTTACGTCATCCACTCGAGGGAAATTTGCTACTGTCCTACAAACATCTGCACTTGGAGGCCCAACAACGTCTACAAGAAGAAGGTTGTGTAGTAGACATCAATGCCGAGGTTCAGCCGGGTGCATAGGAACATTCCAGACATTCACCCGGTAACTGTGATTACTGTGTTCCAGTCTAGCGTACGCAACCGTAGGATATGTTCCAAGATGAACATCAGATTGCCCAAGACTGTGAATGAGTTGTACACTTTGGCAGATAAGTGTGCCCGAATAGAGGAGGGGAGGTGACTCCCCGTAGAAGAAGTGGCATCGACGTCGACTTAGAAGACGACGACAATGCTACCGATCAGAAGAAGAAGAATAAGAAATGCAACAAGAAGTGCAAGGAGAAAACAATTATGTCTGTCGAAGGATCAGGTGTCCCTAGTACCGACAAGAAGGCGAAGACCGAAGCTCTCGGCTAGGAGGTTGTCGCGTGCGCTGACTGCCGGGAAGCTGCAACGGCCGAGAAGGCTAGGAAAGCTGACAGGTCGTACTGCAAGATCCATCAGACCAAAGACGATGATCTCCAAGAGTGTCACCAAGTCGAGCAACTCGTCAAGAAGCAGAAGGCTGAGTATGGGAAGCATGACAAAGAGAGAGATCAAGATGGCGTTGGTGGGAAGGGCCGAGGTTGCAGAGGAGGCCTCCCCGGCAAGGTCCATCAGCATCAAGGGAAACCTGCTAGAGGCCATGACAAGAAGGAATGTGATGACAAGAGCGATGAAGGGGATGAAGAGGAAACCAGTGAGTAGGAGTTTCAAAAGGCCACTAACGCCCTGTGCATTGACGGAGGTGCATCCTTGCACTCCTCTCACCACTAGCTTAAATAGTGGGCGCGCGAGGTCAATGCTATGGAGCCAGCGGCAGAATCTCGGAAACCGCTCAAGTGGCCCCGCACGCCCATCATCTTTGATGAAGAGGACCACCCTGACCAAACCACCGCGGTAGGGTGCTTGCCATTGTTGGTTTCACCAATGATTCGCAACCTCAAGGTCAAAAAGATGTTGGTTGATGGTGGGGCTAGGTTGAATCTAATTTCCCCCAAGGTGCTCGACAAGCTTTAGATAACAGATGAAGAGCTCAAGGTTACTAGTACTTTCTAATGGATCAACCCCGGCAAGAGTCGTCCTAAGGGAAGATTACACTACCGTTAACATTCGAAGGAGAGGTGAACTACCGAACTGAGAGGGTTTTGTTTGATGTGGTTGACCCCCCCTGCCTGTGGCACCCCGGCTCAGAGAGATTGGAACACCCCGTATTCCCGCCCAGAGACCGAGGAGAAGTCTTCTGGAATACGACACTGCTTGGCATAGAACAAATCAGCTCTTGATACAAGAATATTAATAAAAAGGTCTGATGTTACAAAGGATCACATCAGCACGGCGACACTATGCCTGCGATACTATGCTTTCTCTATGCTAGCAGCAGAACAACTCATAGCAGCAGAACAACAACGAAGGTGATGAACACCACTCTGCAGGAACTCTGGCTGGGATACGATCAAGCTTGCACACGCGGTAACCTCGACAAGCAATCAATCAATCATGACATCACCTGCAATCTGGCATGACACGCCATGTCAGTACATTGAATGTACTTGCAAGATCACAACAACCAAAGGCATCAAGGCAAGACAATAACATAGCATTAACAGGTTAAGTTGTCAACAACTATTATCATGAGAAAGCAACTATTAATCATGATATTACTATAATTAATGTTGAACCAACATCTCGGATCTCAAGAACCATCTCACTCTTGGCTATCCGGCCAAGCAATAAATCATCTCGATCACCTCGTGATCAATGCCTCCACGTGATCACCGCATGACCACATCACAAACTGAATGATCATCCTCGAGATCATCCCAACATCATCATCAACATCCCGCCAGACTGCTACTGCTCACAATATCAACATATAAGTCACCTAAAAGGCATTCTATCATGTGAGTGTTGATCGAACGGTGTGACCTAGTACGAACTTGTGCCCATGACCGAGGACATGGCTATCGATAGGTTAAACACACACTCTGCAGAGGTTAGCACACTGTACCCACATCACAGAACCCATGGCCTCTTGCTCCCATTCGGGTGGACCAATGACGTCCCGACAAAACTGATCTACTACCAGGACACTCCCCCGACCACTCTGACCAACACCCCCTTTGGGTTCAGTCCTGGGTGGCCCCGATGTCAACTCGTGACATCCAACGGCCACCATCGTGACAAAACAAAAATGGCCCCAAACAGGGACAAGAGATCTCAATACCAACCATGGGAACATAAGGCTTGTGTCCGCCTACCTAATCAGGGTAGAGCGCGCCCATAACCTTCCCTAGTCAGAGGCACTGGCGAGAGGCATGACAATAGACCGCATTAGGGACGCCTTCTCATAGAGGCAAATGTGGTTGCACTGGAAAAGCCCGGTTCGGTGGCACCTCACCAACTTAATGACAGAATTTATCGCCAAGCTAGATCTGATATTACTGATACTCCGATATCATATATCCACCTGTAATCAAAGTCATAGCAATATCTAACAAATAATCTAAACCATCACATATCCATAACATAATCTCCGAGGATAACAACATACTAAGAGCATGTTGAATCCAAGAACAATAATACTACAACTCCAATAGCAAGAACAAGCTATCCAGCTAAGAACCACATGCAAGCATAATCCCTGAAATAATACTCCAAAGCAACATAACCACTATCATCATGATGAAAATAGTACTAGCCACTAATAATCCAATGGAAACATGACATCCACCATCTGCAAGCATAAATCCTAGTAATCCAAACGGTAGCATGGTGATATGTCTCCAACGTATCTATAATTTTTGATTGTTCCATGCTATTATATTACCCATTGGATGTTTGTGGGCTTTACTTTACACTTTTATATCATTTTTGGGACTAACCTACTAATCGGAGGCCCAACCCGAATTGCTGTTTTTTTGCCTATTTCAGTGTTTCGAAGAAAAGGAATATCAAACGGAGTCCAAACGGAATGAAACCTTCAGGAGCGATCTTTTTGGAACAAACGTGATCCAGAGGACTTGGAGTGGAAGTCAAGAAACAAAGGAGGCGGCCATGATGGTGCCCGGTGTGCCCCCTACAGGTGGGTGCCCACCACCCTCATGGGCCCCTCGGGCGTCCACCGACCTACTTCTTCCTCCTACATATACCCATGTACCCCGAAAACATAAGAGGCGACCACGAAAAGCTATTTCCACCGCCGTAACCTTCTGTATCCGCGAGATCCCATCTTGGAGCTTCGACGGCGCTCCGCCGGAGGGGGAATCGACCATGGAGGGCTTCTACATCAACACCATAGCCTCTTCGACGAGTTGTGAGTAGTTTACCACAGACCTTCGGGTCCATAGTTATTAGCTAGATTGATTCTTCTCTCTCTTTGAATCTCAATACAAAGTTCTCCTTGATCTTCTTGGAGATCTATTCGATGTAACTCTTTTTGCAGTGTGTTTGTCGAGATCCGATGAAATGTGGGTTTATGATCAAGTTTATCTATGAGAAATATTTGAATCTCCTCTAAATTCTTTTATGTATGATTAAGTTATCTTTGCAAGTCTCTTCGAATTATCAGTTTGGTTTGGCCTACTAGATTGATCTTTCTTGCAATGGGAGAAGTGCTTAGCTTTGGGTTCAATCTTGCGGTGTCCTTTCCCAATGACAGCAGGGGCAGCAAAGCACATATTGTATTGTTGCCATCGAGGATAAAAAGATGGGGTTTATATCATATTGCATGAGTTTAACTATCCCTCTACATCATGTCATCTTTCTTAATGCGTTACTCTGTTCTTTATGAACTTATGACTCTAGATGCATGCTGGATAGCGGTCGATGTGTGGAGTAATAGTAGAAGATGCAGGCAGCAGTCGGTCTACTTGTCACGGATGTGATGCCTATATACATGATCATACCTAGATAATCTCATAATTGTTCGCTTTTCTATCAGTTGCTCGATAGTAATTTGTTCACCCATCGTAATACTTATGCTATCTTGAGAGAAGCCACTAGTGAAACCTATGGCCCCCGAGTCTATCTCTTATCATATAAGCTTTCAATCTACTTTTATTTGCATCATTTACTTTTCCAATCTATATCATAAAAATACCAAAAATATTTATCTTATCATATTATCTCTATCAGATCTCACTTTCGCAAGTGGCCGTGAAGGGATTGACAACTCCTTTATTGCATTGGTTGCGAGTTCTTGTTTGTTTGTGTAGGTGCGTGGGAATTTTTAGGAGCCTCCTACTGGATTGATACCTTGGTTCTCAAAAACCGAGGGAAATACTTATGCTACTATTGCTGCATCACCCTTTCCTCTTCAAGGAAAACCAACGCAAGCTCAAGATGTAGCAAGAAGGATTTCTGGCGCCGTTGCCGGGGAGGCTTCCACCAAGTCAAGTCAAGACATACAAAGTACCCATCACGAACTCATCTCCCTCGCATTACATTATTTGCCATTTGCCTCTCGTTTTCGTCTCCCCCACTTCACCCTTGCCGTCTTCTTCACCCTTCTTCTGTTCGTCTTTTCATTTGCTTTGATGTCTTACTTGGCTCATTTGGTCGTTTAGTTGGAATAGTTGTTGCTAAACAGAGAAGCTAAGATCTATGGATCCTCATTCGCTTGCTAATCTTTTTAAGAGATCCAATTATGATGAACCAATTGCTAGTGAGTTTTGTGCACTAGATTATGTTTATGAAGCTTTGCTTGAAATTCGTGAATCTGAAAATTATAATGAAGAAATTTATGAAGAGATTCACGATTTGAATAGAAAGCATGATTGCAATGATGTTACTATAAATTCTCTTGATGTCAGTTGTGCTAATAATATGCAAAACCCTAACCTTGGGGATGCTAGTTTTGCTATGTCTACTACTTGTTGCAATGATCATGATTGGGTGATTCTTCTTTTGATCTTGAAAACTTATTTAACCCCCATGATGAATATGAGATCGATAATTGTGTTTGCAATATTATTGAAAGTGGGTTTGGAAGAGTGTCAACTTTAGATCCCACATATTTGGATTTTGATCAATCTTATGAAATTTTAGATAAAAGTGGGCTTGGAGAGGTCATGACTTTAGTTAATGTCAATCCAACTATTTTGTTGAAAATATTTTATGTGATAGCTATTTTCTTGAATTTTCTTATGATCCTACATGTAATTATTATGAGAGAGGAAAATATGGTTGTGGAAATTTTCATGTTACTAAATTACCTCTCTTCATGTTGAGATTGCTATCATCTCTTTGTTCTTCCTTGCATATGCTAGTTTTTGCTTGCCTTGATAATTTGTTTGCTTACAAGATGCCTATGCATAGGAATTATGTTAGACTTAAGTGTGTTTGTCACATGTTTTATTATGCTCTCTTTGTGCTTCAATTCTTGTCTTTCATGTGAGCATCATTGAAATCTCAATGCCTAGCTAAAAAGGCTTTAAAGAAAAGCGCTTGTTGGGAGACAACCCAATATTTTTCCTTGCTGTTATTTAATAAATATTTCATCTAGATTCTGTTTAGATGTGTTTTCATGTTTTAATTAGTGTTTGTGCCAAGTAGAACCTATAGGATAACCTACGGTGATAGTTAATTTGATTCTGCTGAAAAACAGAAACTTTTGCGTGCACGAAAATAATTTTAATAATTCAAATAAACGTGATTTTGTGTTGATTCTTTTTTATGTAGATCAATAGAAAAATTGCCCAGGACTTCATATTTTTGTAGGAATTTTAGAGTTCCAGAACTATTCGAGAGTTACAGATTGCTACAGACTGTTCTGTTTTTGACAAATTCTGTTTATCGTGTGTTGTTTGCTTATTTTGATGCATCTATGGCTAGTATGTAAGGGTATGAACCATAGAGAAGTTGGAATACAGTAGGTTTAACACCAAAATAAATAAAGAATGAGTTCATTACAGTACCTTATGTGGTGGTTTTCTTTCTTGCACTAACAGAGCTTATGAGATTTCCTGTTGAGTTTTGTGTTGTGAAGTTTTCAAGTTTTGGGTAAAGATTTGATGGACTATGGAATAAGGAGCGCCAAGAGCCTAAGCTTGGGGATGACCATTGCACCCCAAGATATTCAAGGATAACCAAAAGCCTAAGCTTGGGGATGCCCCGGAAGGCATCCCCTCTTTCATCTTAGTCTATCGGTAACTTTACTTGGAGCTATATTTTTATTCACCACATGATATGTGTTTTGCTTGGAGCGTCTTGTATGATATTAGTCTTTTATTTTTAGTTTACCACAATCATCCTTGCTGTACACACCTTTTGGGAGAATCCAACTTGATTAGAATTTATTAGAATACTCTATGTGCTTCACTTATATCTTTTGAGCTAGATAATTTTTGCTCTAGTGCTTCACTTATATCTTTTAGAGCATGGCGGTGGCTTAATTTTGAAGAAATTGTTGATCTCTCATGCTTCACTTATATTATTTTGAGAGTCTCTTAGAACAGTATGGTATTTGCTTTGGTTATAAAATTGGTCCTAGAATGATGGGCATCCAAGTTGGGTATAATAAAAACTATCATAGAAAGTGAATTGGATGCTATGATCAATTTGATACTTTATAATTGTTTTGAGATATAAAGGTGGTAATATTAGAGTCATTCTAGTTGGGTGATTATGAATTTAAAGAATACTTGTGTTGAAGTTTGTGATTCCCTTAGCATGCACGTATGGTGAACCGCTTTGTGATGAAGTTGGAGCACAATTTTATTTATTGATTGTCTTCCTTATGAGTGGCGGTCGGGGACGAGCGATGGTTTTTTCATACCAATCTATCCCCCTAGGAGCTTGCGCGTAGTACTTTGTTTTCAATGGCTTGTAGATTTTTGCAATAAGTATATGAGTTCTTTATGACTAATGTTGAGTCCATGGATTATATGCACTCTCACCTTCCCCCATTGCTACCATCTCTTGTGCCACACAACTTTTGCCGGTACCATATACCCACCATATACCTTCCTCAAAACAGCCACCAAACCCACCTATTATGGAATTTCCATAGCCATTTCGAGATATATTTCCATGAAACTTTCCACCATTCCGTTTATATGACACGCATCATCATTTTCATATTGCTCTTTGCATGATCATGTAGTTGACATCGTATTTGTGGCAAGGCCACCTTCATAATTTTCATACATGTCACTCTTGATTCATTGCATATCCCTGTACACCACCGGAGGCATTCATATAGAGTCATATCTTGTTTTAAGTATTGAGTTGTAATCTTGAGTTATAAGTAAATAAAAGTGTGATGATCTTCATTATTAGAGCATTGTCCCAGTGAGGAAAGGATGATGGAGACTATGATTCCCCCACAAGTCGGGATGAGACTACGGACTAAAAAAAGAGAGGCTAAAGAGCCCACCAAATAAAAAAAAGAGAAAGGCGAAAAGAAAAAAAAGAGGCCAAAAAAAGAAAAAAAAGAAAAAAATGAGAGAAAAAGAGAGAAGGGGCAATGTTACTATCCTTTTTACCACACTTGTGCTTCAAAGTAGCACCATGATCTTCATGATAGAGAGTCTCCTATGTTGTCACTTTCATATACTAGTGGGAATTTTTCATTATAGAACTTGGCTTGTATATTCCAATGATGGGCTTCCTCAAAATGCCCTTGGTCTTCGTGAGCAAGCGAGTTGGATGCACACCCACTTAGTTTCTTTTGTTGAGTTTTCATACATTTATAACTCTAGTGCATCCGTTGCATGGCAATCCCTACTCACTCACATTGATATCTATTAATGGGCATATCCATAGCTCGTTGATACGCCTAGTTGATGTGAGACTATCTTCTCATCTTTTTTGTCTTCTCCACAACCATTATTCTATTCTACATATAGTGCTGTGTCCATGGCTCACGCTCATGTATTGAATTAAATTTGAAAAAGTTTGAGATTACTAAAGTATGAAACAATTGCTTGGCTTTTCATCGGGGTTGTGCATGATTAAATACTTTGTGTGATGAAGATAGAGCAACAGACAGACTATATGATTTTGTAGGGATAACTTTCTTTAGCCATGTTATTTTGAGAAGACATGATTGCTTGATTAGTATGCTTGAAGTATTACTATTTCTTATGTCGTATGAACTTTTATTTTGAATCATTTGGATCTGAACATTCATGCCACAATAAAGAAAATTACATTGAGAATTATGCTAGGTAGCATTCCGCATCAAAAATTCTGTTTTTATCATTTACCTACTAGAGGACGAGCAGGAATTAAGCTTGGGGATGCTTGATATGTATCCAACGTATCTATAATTTTTGATTGTTCCATGGTATTATATTACCCGTTTTGGATGTTTGTGGGCTTTACTTTACACTTTTATATCATTTTTGGGACTAGCCTACTAACTGGAGGCCCAACCCGAATTGCTGTTTTTTTGCCTATTTCAGTGTTTCGAAGAAAAGGAATATCAACCGGAGTCCAAATGGAATGAAACCTTCGGGAGCGATCTTTTTGGAACAAACGTGATCAATAGGACTTGGAGTGGAAGTCAAGAAACAAAGGAGGCGGCCACGAGGGTGCCCGGTGCGCCCCCTACAGGTGGGCACGCCCCCACCCTCGTGGGCACCTCGGGCGTCCACCGACCTACTTCTTCCTCCTACATATACCCATGTACCTCGAAAACATTAGAGGCGACCACGAAAAGCTATTTCCACCGCCGTAACCTTTTGTATCCGCGAGATCCCATCTTGGAGCCTTCGCCGGCGCTCTGCTGGAGGGGGAATCGACCACGGAGGGCTTCTACATCAACACCATAGCCTCTCTGATGAGTTGTGAGTAGTTTACCACAGACCTTCGGGTCCATAGTTATTAGCTAGATGGCTTCTTCTCTCTCTTTGATTCTCAATACAAAGTTCTCCTTGATCTTCTTGGAGATCTATTCGATGTAACTCTTTTTACGCTGTGTTTGTCGAGTTCCGATGAATTGTGGGTTTATGATCAAGTTAATCTATGAGAAATATTTGAATCTCCTCTGAATTCTTTTATGTATGATTAAGTTATATTTGCAAGTCTCTTCGAATTATAAGTTTGGTTTGGCCTACTAGATTGATCTTTCTTGCAATGGGAGAAGTGCTTAGCTTTGGGTTCAATCTTGCGGTGTCCTTTCCCAGTGGCAGCAGGGGCAGCAAGGCACGTATTGTATTGTTGCCATCGAGGATAAAAAGATGGGGTTTATATCATATTGCATGAGTTTATCCCTCTACATCATGTCATCTTTCTTAATGCGTTACTCTGTTCTTTGTGAACTAAATACTCTAGATGCATGCTGGATAGCGGTCGATGTGTGGAGTAATAGTAGTAGATGCAGGCAGGAGTCGGTCTACTTGTCACGGACGTGTTTCCTATATACATGATCATGCCTAGATAATTTCATAATTATTCGCTTTTCTATCAATTGCTCGATAGTAATTTGTTCACCCACCGTAATACTTATGCTATCTTGAGAGAAGCCACTAGTGAAACCTATGGCCACTGGGTCTACCTCTTATCATATAAGCTTTCAATCTACTTTTATTTGCATCTTTTACTTTTCCAATCTATATCGTAAAAATACCAAAAATATTTATCTTATCATATTATCTCTATCAGATCTCACTTTCGCAAGTGGCCGTGAAGGGATTGACAACCCCTTTATTGCGTTGGTTGCGAGTTCTTGTTTGTTTGTGTAGGTGCGTGGGACTTTTGAGGAGCCTCCTACTGGATTGATACCTTGGTTCTCAAAAACTGAGGGAAATACTTACGCTACTATTGCTGCATCACCCTTCCCTCTTCAAGGAAAACCAACGCAAGCTCAAGACGTAGCACATGGCAATAGCAAGATCAGAACAACTCCAAGAAATGCCATGCACAAAGTCATGTAGCTAAAGCAATATTTTAAATAATTTCAAATAAAGAAACCATGTTATTGCATTGCAGTCATGCAAGTGGAGGGTGTGGCTTGCCTGGGGTGGATGGATTCACCAGAAAGAAATGCGAGAAGCTCGTGGAAAGGATCACCGGAAAACGTTCTGTCTCATAGGGGGGCGAATAAGGGCAAGGGCATAATGGTCATTTTAAAAATGTGAAAACATCATTAAAATGATACCAATAGAAAGGGATCAACGAGACGAAGAAGTGGGCTTTGGAATCACCTGATTAGGAGTTGTGAGCAAAGAGATATAGCCAGTTGAATATCAGGGACCACTCTGTAAAAGAAGTATTCACAAAGAGGTCCCTAGCCAGCTAAAGCAGAAAGCGCATTTCTGAGAATACGTTTTCAAACAAAGAAAATGTATGATCATCTGAAACTACGCCAGAGTATGCTTTCAGTAACTAAATATGTATTCCCGCAAACCCGCGTCCACTTATCCACGTCAGCGATCGTGGGGTCAACGCACGGAGGGGCTGACTGGTGGGGTCATGCGCGCTGGCGGGGCCCACCTGGTCAGGTGGAGGGGAGGGGGCGTCGTCTTCCTCTGTTGTCCAAGGTCGGCCGAGGCTGGACGAGCTCTGGCACCGTGGGTCACCGTTTGCGGCGCACAGACCACCGTTGGACTCGGGAGGCCGAGGCGGTTCGATCCAAGAAGGTGCGACCGCCGGGGAGTGCTCGGTTGAGCGGGATGCCAGCCGCGGTGGATGGCTGCTTCGGGCATCAGCTATCTTGGCGCTCCGGTCCACGAGAGAAGAAAGCGAAGCGGTGAGGAGGCTTAGGGTGCTCCGGGTGGTCTACTAGAGGTGGAATAAGTAAGAGAGGAGCTCGCGGTCGCTGGAATTTAGGTCAAGGCCGACGGCGGCCAAGGCGGCCATTGGAGGGATCGAGGCGTCCTTGAGCTTGCTTGAGTGACGGGGGTGCTAATGGGAACGAGAGGGAGTGGATGGCGAGGAGAGACGCGGCCGGGGAGGCTTAAATAGCCGAGGGGGGAGGTGTCACGCTGGCGGCCACCGTTGACGCATGGGCACGCTCGCGAACTCGGCGGTAGGCGATGGGAGAGGAACAGGGGAGGGTCTCACAGGGTAGAGGAGGCCAAGGGGCACTGTGAGGAAGAAGCCAAGGCGAATAGAACCATGTCGGCCACTGTTCGCCCGTGGCCACGCGGCGGTGAGCGCCGACGAGGAAGCTGCCAGAGGGGAAGAGGGGTCCAGGGTGAATGCGATGACAAGGGGATCCTCCTAGACATGCACGGGCACGAAATAACGGCGAGAGGGGAAGGGGCTGGAGTTAGGCGATGTCCTGGACGCGACCAGAGCAAGCAGAGCGCGTGCTTAGGCAAAATGCAATGCGGTCACCACGAGACATGGCACTCACAAGAGGCAATGGGCTGACAAACCTTTTCTGGGGTGTTGGCTCTCCACCCTGGACACTATGGAAAGTGAAAGCTCGAGAGAAGAGGCTCTGTTGCTAAGTGGCGCATTGATGAAAGTTTGCTGCATCAAACTTGATCATACCACTGTGCTCAACAGAGAATTGATTGGAGCCAAAGTTGTTGTCTAAGGTGATTATCTTAGGAAGGACTATAATCCTGTTAAGTTTGAGGAGAAATGGACCAATATAAATCGTGGTTGCTTAGAAACAACAGAATTGGTCCTGAAACATGATCAAGATGGTGCACTCATAGAGTAACCACTTGAGCTCAAATTTGGCAAGGCAGCATGTTTTGGACATATAAAGATGCTGTAAAATTTTCATACCAAATGGACAAGCCAAAATGGTACTTGCTTCACAAACATCCTCTCTGTCCAAAGACTTGTATTAACATTGGTTATCAAATGGCCTAAGGAAATGATACCAAATTTGGTGGAGAGATGTTATTTGGGTACAAGGATGATCTGTTAGTTTATCAGAATTAATGAAGCAATATAAGATATACTTGCTTCACAACCTGAGAATATTGCCAGAAACAAAGATTTGAAGCTGTGCTCACATAGATGATTGGGTGGAGCTGAAAATTGGAGGAGGGTAATGATATGAGCACATGAAGAGGCATGCAAAATTTCAACTCATTTGGATACACCTAGCTAGTACTTCCTTCACAATGGCTTCTATCTGACAGAAATTTTGAAAAATCACTGCGGAAGATTCAATAGGCAAATTGAGTTGAATTTTGGCATGACCCAATTATTTGCACATGAAAGAATGCCCAAAATTTTTGGGAGAAAACAAGATAAGATAAATGGCACTTCCTTCACAAAGTGCCACTTTGGACAGAAGTTAAGAAGTAATATTGGAGAAATATTTTTGAACTGGCTAAGGGAAAGATTGGGCATATATATTTGAGCAATATATGACCCAACGGAATTTTGAGAATTAATTGGGATTTTTTTGGATGAGAGAAATATAGGTTGCTTCACAACCTAGGTCAGACAGGGTTATTCCTTTGATAGAAAAAGGAATATTCCTGAGAAAACAAATTTTGTGGTTGAGCTAGCACTACTGCAGGATGCTGCTAACGCGACACTAGGATCAGAGACCCTTTGACAAAACTATGTGTGATGCATTAATCGCAAATGGTGATGTAAAAAAACCGTCAAAAGAGATGCAAAATGTTTGTGATGGCGGGTACATCAAACACTGTTCAGATTTTACTTGCGTGTGCGATGCTGGGCATACAGTTGATCCAGATGAACGGTTTGCGATTAGACAGAACAACAGAAATGGGTAGCCATATCAATGTGTGTGCGATATATGGCATACAGTTTGCTCCGATGAACTGTTTGCTATCAGGGAAAGCAACAGAAACGGCTAGCCAAATCAAGGTGTGAGTGATATACGGCATACGGTTCACTCGAATGAACTGTTTTCGACTAGGGAAGAGAACATAAACGGTTCAACTTAACAAGATGTGTGTGATACGCGGCAAATAGGCCCAGAGGTTAATTTGAGAACAAGTACACAGAGGTTAATTTGACATACATGACTTATAAGTTTCACAGAAATCATATCACTTTTTTTGGAAAATATTTAATTGCATTAAATGTATATAGTGCTCCATCCTATTTGTTGAATTAACCCTGAGGTCCATGTTTTGGAAACATGTCGTAAAGTAATGGGATAGACCTTCATTCAAGCCAATCAACATGTGTTAAAAAAACAAAAAGTAACAAAAAGTAACGAGATAGACCTTCTTCAAGCCGATCAACATGTGTTAAAAAAACAAAAAATGTCAAAAATTACAAAACAAAGACCTCAGTATTAACTAGATGGATGGGTCACTGCAAAGGTTTGTAAACCATTGCAGTGACCCATCCATCTAGTTAATATTGAGTCCACTTCCCATCTGGTCACCCATCTCATGACTACTCCAGCCTCAGCACAGTTAACTTGGGAGTTCTATTAGATGAGCTATCAGTAGGGAAGCTGGTCCTCGCTGCTATAGGATTCTTCTTAACATCCTTTATTGCACACCCGGATGACCGACTGTTGCCTCCCAACGGTCAATGCCACGTCCCCTGCGAATGTAGAAGCTTCCCTCCATTGGATGAGTGGCAAACGGTTATTCTAGAAGAATTGTTTGTGATGATGCAGAAAAATAGAAACGGGTAGCCAGATGAGGGTGTGTGCGATATACGGCATACAGTTCACTAGGATGAAATGTGTGTGATTAGACAACACAATGGAAATGGTTCAACTAAGCAAGATGTGTGTGATACGCGGCAAACAGGTCCGTAATCAGAAATGTGTGCGAACACACTCCGATTACCAAACGGGCGACTTTACAACTTAGGGAGCAGCAGGGCTTGTGTTTGTGGTGAAGGTACTGTAATCTTTTCAATATGAAAATAGGTGGTATCCAAAAGGACAAGAAGTGCAACTAACACACACGATTGCTGCTAATAAGCCGTGTGATTTGCTCTGTCTATAGAAGAATAACATGTATATATATATAACTAAAATAAACATCCAATTACATAAGTGACTATACAGATCATTCGCATACACCTCAATAAAGAATTGCATGCATTCTAAAGTAGGAGAAACGATCGTCTAGCCATCTACTTCTTGTGACGCTCCCGCCACTGCTTTGTGGCTCGATCCCTCGTGTGGGGCAGGAAGAGGACACTTCCTCATGTCAACAATCCACCTGTACATCTCATAGCTTGTGTACGCGTCCTTGGTCGTGTACTTGACATGTTGTTCATCCATTCTCTCATGCAAAACACTGTGCCAGGCGTTCTTGTCCTTATTGCTCTCATCCTTCATCTTCATGTAGTAGGGGTCAATGATGGCCAAGGCGAGGTCAACTAGGGAGTTCGGGTTGTTGTTGTTGCTGCCCCAGATCTTGTAGTGGTCCTGGATGTTGACAAGATTCCGACATTTCAAGCCCGAAACCTTGAGCGCTTTTAGATCGTCGGTGGTGTCCACCATAGCGAAACTATAGTCGGAGTTGTTGATAAACCTGGAGAAACGCTCGCAAGGCCTTGTGGCCATGTGGTAGTGGTAGATGAGGACACCATGTCGCACACACAACTAGGCGACGACAACCTTCTAATCGTGCCCGGCACAACCGATGGTGTACTCGAGGTCGAAGCCGACCACTTGGTACTTGTCCTCGGCCAGGAATTGCTCCATAGTTTGGATGGAGCTCGCCACCGACACCGGATTGTTTGTGTACACCATCGAGAGGGCCTTCCCCCTCATGTGGGTGTCCACTACATGATGTGTGGTGAACTGACCGAAATTGTCGTCGTCGGCCGCTGGGAGCGCCATTGGAGCCATGGGGAGCACATTGGAACCGCTGGATATCCTTTCTGTATGTGTTGTCATGGGTGTGCTTATTGTGTTGTGTGACACGAGAGATGAAGGTAAATGGCCACAGGAATAAATGGGGGCCGGGCGGCCTGGATTTTCGGCGCGTCCGCATGGCAGTTTTTGCACTGAGTAATTGCATTGTCTCACCACACCCGGCGCAACCGCATGCACACAACGTGCGTGATCATGCGCCGACCCCAAACACTAGCAGCGCACGTGGAGGGACGAGGGAAGAGCATCCGAAGGGACGCGAGAGCAGAGCGCACCGTGGCCGCCTCAACCGCAAGCAACCACACACATAGCACAGTGGAACACACAGGAAATGGTCACCTACAAGCCGGCCGATAGTTGCTCGCTGCGTAGAGAGCGGTCGTGTGCTACTACCTCCGTCTTGGTCTATAGTCCCCATTATATTCGATGCCATACTTTACCCTCAAATTTAACCAACAAAATGTTAATGCATGTTATAAAAAATATATAATTGGAAACTATGTTCAAATACGAATCCAACTATATAATCTTTGGCGACATGCATTCGTATTTTATTAGTTAAATACTACCTATAAACCAGGACATGGGTATAGTAGGTAATTAAATCGCAAATGTTTTATTAACCGTATGTGTACATGGCCTTTTGTCCTCCTCTCGCACGTCTTGTCACCCTGCTGCCACAGACGGCTTACAGCGCAAGCTTGCGCAGCACGCGGGGGCGCTCTTTTGGCCAAACGATGGCGCCAATGAATCGTTGGTGAGCCTGTTCCCGCACAACCTCACAGGTTCCCGCGCAAGCTTCCCACCCGACTCGGTGAAATTCCCCAAAATCCCAATGCTTACGGCCTGCTATATAAACCCTCAGGGTCAGCGAGTCCTGGGCCGCATAGTCCTCTCCCTCCCTGTAGCTTATCTCGCATGCTTCTCCCACAATCGCCAATGGCACCGGTCCATCATTGTTGCTCAGCTACTCCGCCGTCATCAAAGGACAATTCCAGCTAGGAGGCTACACCGGGGTGGCGGCGCAGTCCCCGGTGTAGTGTAGTGTGCGTGGCATCCATGTTGGGTGTACGTGGAACACCCACCACACGCTCCGCCGCCGCTGCCCGTCGGCAGCTATTGCCGGCCGCCATTGCCGTAACATCACCATCGAAATCCAGGGCCAGCGCCCACTCCACCGCCGTGGCCCAAAGGTGGGAGGTGGCCATCGTGGCCGCCATCCCACTGCTGGTCACCGTGGCCATCACCCGATCCGCCACCACGGCCCAAAGGCGGGATGTGGTGGTCGTGGCTGTCACCCCATCATCGGCCGCCATGGCCGCCATCCCACCCCGACCGCCGGGGTCATCACCCGCTCCGCCACCGCCGCTTGAAGGTGGGAGGCAGAGGTGGATGCCCGCATGTCTGTCAGCGACCTTGTGCGCTACACCGAGTTCCTGCGGGAGGAGGAGGAGCGCCTCGTCGAGCATGCAAAGAGCCTTACCGCCACTGTGGCCGCGACACATGCCGCCTCAGAAGCGAGGAATCAGGAGACCTACAAGGAGAATCACCGCTGCGAGAGGGGTTGTCTGGAGCTGCAGAGGGCGTTCGAGGTGAGCATCGTTGAAGGTGCAGCAGCGGGAGGCACCGTGTTGCAGTTGTCCAGCTCGTCGGTAGGCTCCTCCTCTGCCTCTTACTGAGTGAGCTTGGCAGAGGAGAGGCTGCCAGAAGTAGTACAAAGCCCCTCATAGTAGTAGTATTTAGGGGCTATTTTGTTCAGTTCATCTGACTATAGATGTGGTGGAACTATACAACGTACTTAAAATTAGCTCGTATATATAGTTGAACTAGCTATTCCAGTACATGGTTGGCAACAATTAAGGAAAAGTTTGGTCAGTTCAACTGTCGAACTGAACTTTTTGTATATAGAACGACTGCTTAATCTGTGAATGAAATCTATGCTTAATTACTGAATTTTAATTGCAAAAATTAGATACTACTAGTGATTTTTAGCTGCATATTTTGACAAATCGCAGTGTTACAAGCTTGAGAAATGGCAATGTTACTAGATCAACAAATGTCAATCTTTCCAGTTTGACAAATGACAATATACCCAATATGACTGATGCAAATCTTACCAAATTGTTTGTAAGTGGTTGCACACGGGTCATCCAAAACAACCGTTTGCGTCGAAGGGATGCATAAATCCTACTCGACACATTTTCTCTTGGCTTAGTGCCAAAGTCTGGATTTGCATACCGTATTCAATCTGAACCGTTTGCGTTGAGGAGATGCACAAATCCTGCGCCGCGTACTTTCCCTTGACTTAAGGGGGAAATCCATAGCTCTCACAAATCCTGCTCAACACATTTTCCCTTGACATCCTGGGGAAGCTGTCGGTTTGCATATGGGTGTTCTAACTAAAACATTTGCGATGAGTGTTTTATATTTAAAAACCATTGACGTTTTTTTCAAAAGAAAATCGTTTGATAAGTCTGTACATTAAGAGATAAAAACGCAAGTTCATTCAAACCATATCTTTCATTGAGTCACACTGCAAATTTATATTCATATGATCGAGATACATTATTGAACCACAAAAGAAACTCTTTCCAGCAGCGGCGGAGGTGGCATGCTGCGCCGTCGTTGTCGTTGTCATCCTCCGGGACGCCGTTGTTGAAGTCTTCAAGGCAACACATAATGTTCTTCACTTTTAAATCAAACATCATGTCATCGCGCGATTGACGAGCGGGGCGCAGGAGGATGGCAACTAGCGGCGCTGAGAGGTAGCAGTCGGCGGCGGCGTCCCATGCCGCTGAGGGGGGGGGGAGGGGGATGGGCACGGGCACGGCGAGTGCAGCCAAACGCACGGGGACCGGCGCCGCGGTGGGTGCAGGGGCACGCACGGGCACGGGCGCTCGCGCTGGCATGTACACGAGCTCGCGCGGGTCCGCAGAGACCTTGCTGACGCCCGCGGCTTCCAGCTCTGCGATAGTGTTTGATGACCAGCCCGTCAATGCTACGGGGTTGGTCGCTGGCGCAGGCGCGGGGTTGGGAGCTGGGACGGGAGCAGGGGCAGCAACCGCCGTGGCCAGATCGTTCAGGGCCATGTCCATGAGGACCCATTCCTCCTTATTTTCTATCTCCTCCGGCTCGGAGTTGACTTCACCAAACTTGAAGACTAGTTGCAGATGATCCTTCTGCGCCATAGCATTGGTGGAGGTCTGAGGGAGGGAGGGGAATGTGAGGCGAACAATAAGGCCGCCCGTATTATGCAGCGGCTCAGGCGCCATTAATGGGGAGGAAGGCGGGCGACCATGGAAGTCAAAGGGCTCGCTTCCCAGTGAGCCTGCACAGCATATAGCTCACACACTTCCCGGTGAGCTTGCGCATTGGAAGACAGCTTGCATGCCTCTTAGTCAGCCTATGCACCGGACTGCGCTCGCACGCCTCCCGTTCAGTCAAGCAACTGTCCGCACGACACCTCCTATAGCCATTAAAACCAAGACACGTGGCGTCACATGAATGGTTAACATAACACACACGATTTGAATTATACAAACATTTGAGATATTAAAGTGGCAACTATTTTTTCAAAAAGCCTTTGTTGGCTGTTATTTGAGTGCGCCTTATCTCAAAATGGACACGAAAAATACCACAACATGTCAGGTTCCATTCATGATAGCATGCCAAGTTTCATGAATTTCAAACGAGTTTTGGATTTACTAGAATTTAAAAACAAAGTATCTCAACATTTTACCGGCAATCAACAGTGCCCTAGTGTTTGAAATTCATTCACATTTCTTGCATGAGACCTAAGCATGCATCCAAGGACACACATTTGAATTTTCAACCAATTTATATGCACTGGAGCATGTGCATGTAGTTCAAATTTGAATTATGCACATAAAATGCCTAGAAAACCCGGTTAACGTATAAAAATGTCCAAACGAACCCCGAAAAATTCCAAAATTTAACACAACACTCATGTTGTTCTATGTTGACACTAGAAAATTTTTGAAAGCAAGAAGAGGCAGCGGATATCGTTTCATCCCCCAAGGTAGCACGTTCCCTACCGAAATCATCAAGCTTGTTGTGAGAAGCTCTGGTTTGTGAGAATCTTATGCCCAAACCTGCCCCAAATGGGAAAAAACTTTACCATGACATGTTGGTGCTGCTCCATGATAGCATGCCAAGTTTCATGAATTTCAAACGAGTTTTGATTTACTAGAATTTAAAAACCAGGTATCTCAATGTTTGCTGCCAAGTGACGGTGGCAGGGTGTTTGACATTCATTCCCATTTCTTGCATGGGACCTAAGCATGCAACCAAGGTCACAAATTTGAATTTTCAACCAATTTATATGCATTAGAGCATGTGCATGTAGTTCAAATTTGAATTATGCACATAAATGCATTGAAAGCTCAATTAATGCATAAAAATGTCCAAACGAACCCCGAAAAATTCCAAAATTTAACACAACACTCCTGTTGTTCTGTGTTGACACTAGACATTTTTTGAAAGCAATAAAAGGCATCGGATATCGTTTGGTCCCCAAAGGTGGGACGTTCCCTACCGAAACCATCAGGCTTCTTGTGAGAAGCTCTAGTTTGTGAGAAGCTTATACCCAAACGTGCCCCAAAAGGGACAAAAAATTTACCATGACATGTTGATGCCGCTCCATGATAGCATGCCAAGTTTCATGAATTTCAGATGAGTTTTGGATTTACTAGAATTTAAAAACCAGGTATCTCAATGTTTGCGACGGAGTGACAGTGACAGGGTGTTTGACATTATTCCCATTTCTTGCATGGGACCTAAGCATGCAACCAAGGACACATATTTGAATTTTCAACCAATTTATATGCATTAGAGCATGTGTCTGTAGTTCAAATTTGAATTATGCACATAAAATGCATTGAAAACTCAATTAATGCATAAAAATGTCCAAATGAACCCTGAAAAATTCCAAAATTTAGCACAACACTCCTGTTGTTCTATGTTGACAGTAGAAATTTTTTGAAAGCAATAAGAGGCAATGGATATCATTTCGTCCCCAAAGGTGGGACATTCCCTACTGAAAACCATCAAGCTTGTTATAAGAAGTTCTGGTTTGTGAGAAGCATATACCCAAACCTGCTCCAAACGGGACAAAACAATTTACCACGATATGTTGATGCAGCTCCATGATAGCATGCCAAGTTTCATGAATTTCAGACGAGTTTTGGATTTACTAGAATTTAAAAACCAGGTATCTCAATGTTTGCGGCCGAGTGACAGTGGTAGGGTGTTTGACATTCATTCCCATTTCTTGAATGGGACCTAAGCATGCAACCAAGGACACATATTTGAATTTTAAACTAATTTATATGCATTAGAGCATGTGCATGTAGTTCAAATTTGAATTGTGCACATGAATGCATAGAAAACTCTATTAATGTATAAAAATGTCCAAACAAACCCTGAAAAATCCCCAAAATTGACACAACACTCGCACTGTTCTATGTTGACACAAGAAAATTTTTGAAAGTAAGAAGAGGCAACATATATCATTTCGTCCCCCAAGGTGGCACATACCCTACCGAAAACATCAGGCTTGTTGTGAGAGAAGCTCTGGTTTGCGAGAAGCTTATACCCAAACCTGCCCTAAATGGGACAATATTTTTACCACGACATGTCGATGCCGTTCCATGATATCATGTCAAGTTTCATGAATTTTAGATGAGTTTTCGATTTACTAATTTTTTAAACAATGTATCTCAATGGTGGCGGCCAAGCGACAGTGTCAAGGTGTTTGACATTCATTCTCATTTCTTGCATGTGACCTAAGCTTGCAACCAAGGACAAACATTTGATTTTGCAACCCGTTTTTATGGACTGGAGCATGTGCATGTAGTTCAATTTTGAATTATGCACATAAATGCCTAGAAAACTCAATTAACGTATAAAAATGTCCAAACGATCCCCGAAGAAATCCAAAATTTAACACGACACTCCTATTGTTCTTTGTTGACACCAAGAAAAAATTGAAATGAAGAAGAGGCGATGAATATCGTTTTGTCCACAAATGTTATTTACTCGGGCTCCAAAGCCGAAGTATTATTCACCTCCTGCAAGGCTATTTACTAGGGCTCCAAAGCTGAAGTTCTCAGATGCTGCACTTAGACTCATTGCTTCTAAGCCACCCCCGAGAATGTGGGTGGTTAAGAAAACTTAACTCTCTTTTGCAGGGAAAGGTCTCCAGCCGGAAATCAAAGGCGTCCAATGCTAATGCTGGGGACCTTAAACATCTTGTGGGGTGCAAGATAAAGTGCCCAAATGGTCTTACTATGTATTTCATTCCGGGATTCCTTGACACTCATCCTATCTATCCTAACCAAGATCTGAATTTCCATGTTCCACTTGTTCGTCAAATGTTTATGCTTCACAACTCGCTTGGTGAAGCCTATCCCCCAACCTGCACTATAGGCTATGACACCTCGTACTTCAGAATGGATTATGGACAGTGGATGCATGAACCACATGACTGGCGATCGAAGTCTTCTGATGGATTCAACGCTACGTCCATCAGACAAGAGTCACATCACATTTGTTGACACTGGTAAAAGCAAGGTATTGGGTCTAGGTAGAGTTGCAATATCAAGGGATTAGCACATGGATAAAGTGATGCTTGTTGAATCCCTTGGGTTTAACTTAATGTCTGTCTCAATGCTTTGTGACTTAAACATGATTGTGCTATTTGGAAAATATTGTTGCCTTGTACTAATGGAATCTGACAAGTCTCTAGTCTTTGAAGGGTATCAGAAAGATGATCTATATATGGTAGATTTCTCAGCAGGACCATAGATGGCCGTATGTCTTCTAGCAAAAGCTTCAGAGTGCTGGCTTTGGCATCGAAGGCTAGGGCATGCTGGCATGAGGAACTTGGACACTCTTGCAAAGAAGAAGCATGTCGTGGGCATCGAAGGTGTCAAGTTCAAGAAGGATCATCTGTGTGGTGCCTGCGAAGCTGGAAAGATAACTAGGGCCCAACATCCCTCGAAGACAATCATGACTACATCTCAACCCTTCGAGCTGCTACACATGGACTTATTTGGCCCTACTCACTACTCTACTCTCACTACCACTGCTTGCCTCTATGGCTTTGTCATTGTTGATGATTATTCAAGATATACTTGGGTGCATATAATCCTCTACAAGAATGAAGTGCAGGATGTCTTCAGACGCTTTGCCAATCGTGCCATGACGAACTATGGCGTCAAGATCAAGCATATCAGAAGTGACAACGACACTGTGTTCAAGAACACCGGCCTCGACCTTTATCTGGATACTATGGGCATCACTCATGAGTTCTCTGCTCCATACACACCTCAGCAGAATGACATCATGGAGCGCAAGAACATAACCCTTATTGAGATGGCCCGAATGATGCTCGATGAGTACAAGACTCCACAGAAGTTCTGGCCTGAAGCCATTGATACTGCATGCCACGTCATCAACCGTGTTTATCTTCACAAGCTTCTGAAGAAAACATCCTATGAACTCCTAACTGGTAAGAAGCCAAATGTAAGCTACTTCAGAGTATTTGGTGTGCTAGGTGCTGGATCAAGGATCCACATCACACTTTAAAATTTGCACCGAAAGCACATGAAGGTTTTATGCTTGGTTACGGAAAGGATCCGCACTCCTACAGAGTCTTCAACATCTTTCACTATAAAGTGGTTGAAACTGTGGATGTGCGGTTCGATGAGACTAACGGCTCGCAAAGAGAGCACCTGCCAAATGTGCTAGATGAAGTACCTCCAAGTGAATCATTCAAGCAGATGGGAATTGGAGAGATCATATCGTCTGAGGCTCGGACTGAAGAGGAACTTATCATTTCTGCACCTAATCAACCTGAAGACAATCCTCCAAACGATGACATTGATCAGCAAGAGCAGAATCTTCGTCCTGTTCATCCTCATGTTGCAAATGAAGTACAGATTGAGAATATAATAGACATCATCAATGCACCTGGTCCACTCACTCGTTCAAGAGCTACTCAAAGAGCAACACAACTAACAAATTTCTGTGGGCATTTTGCATTCGTCTCAATCTCTGAACCCAATAAAGTCGTTGAAGCCTTCATGGAACCTGAATGGATTCAAGCTATGCAAGAAGAGCTTCAACAGTTCGAGCTGAACAATGTGTGGGAATTGGTCAAGCATCCTGATCCTCGGAAGCACAATATCATTGACACCAAATGGATATATCGCAACAAGCAAGATGGGCATGGTCAAGTTGTTAGAAACAAGGCTTGTATCGTTGTACAAGGTTACACTCAAGTGGAAGGGATTGACTTCGATGAAACATTTGCTCCAGTGGCTAGGCTTAAAGCCATTCGCATACTGCTAGCCTATGCAAATCATCACAACATCCTTCTGTATCAAATGGATGTGAAGAGTGCTTTTCTCAATGGAAAGATTGAAGAAGAAGTATATGTTGCACAACCTCCTGGCTTTGAAGATCCAAAACATCCTGATATGGTATACAAGCTCAACAAGGCACTACATGGCCTCAAACAAGCCCCTCGTGTTTGGTATGACACACTCAAAGACTTCCTGAAGAGCAAAGGCTTCAAACCTGGTTCACTAGATCCTACACTCTTCACGAAGACATATGATGGTGAACTATTTGTGTGCCAAATCTATGTGGATGACATTATCTTCGGCTGCACCAACAAGAAATATAGTGATGAGTTTGGTCACATGATGCAAGAGCAATATCAGATGTCCATGATGGGTGAGCTGAAGTTCTTTCTGGGTCTCCAAATCCGCCAGCAACGCAACGGCATCTTCATATCTCAAGAAAAATACCTCAAAGATTGCCTGAATAAGTTTGGAATTCAAGACTGCAAAGGATACACGACGCCAATGCCAACCAAAAGTCATCTGGGTCCCAACGCCAATGGTAAAGAGTTCGATCAAAAGGTATACCGCTCCATGATTGGTTCTTTACTTTATTTATGTGCATCTATACCAGATATAATGCTTAGTGTTTGCATGTGTGCCCGATTCCAAGCGGCACCAAAGGAATCGCATCACTTAGCTGTGAAGCGAATTCTTCGATATTTGGCTTACACCCCAACACTAGGATTATGGTATCCAAAGGGCTCAGAGTTTGATCTAGTTGGATTCTCAGATGCTGATTATGCTGGTGACAAGGTTGATCGCAAGTACACATCAGGCACATGTCACTTTCTGGGACGATCTCTTGTCTGTTGGTCTTCAAAGAAGCAGAACTGTGTATCTCTCTCCACTGCTGAATTCGAATACATTGCTGCTGGATCTTGCTGTGCTCAATTTCTCTGGATGAAGCAAACTCTCAAGGACTATGGTATCCACCTAAAGAATGTGCCACTCTACTGCGACAACGAGAGCGCCATCAAGATTGCCAACAACCCAGTTCAGCACTCGAAGACAAAGCACATTGAAATTCATCATCGCTTTCTCAGAGATCATGTCATGAAGGAAGATATTGATATCATTCAAGTCAACACAGAAGAGCAATTGGCAGATATCTTCACAAAGCCCTTGGATGATAAAAGGTTTTGCAAGTTGCGTGTGAGCTAAATATCTTGTAATCCTCAAATGTCCTATGATTGGACACACATCCTAACATTTATGCATTTTGATGACTTAGATGTGCAACACACGAAGTAATGTATATCTTCAATCAATGAAGACATACACTCTAAGTGTGAATACATTAATGCAGAATTTGACTTCGGAGCGCCACGATAATTGTGCGCTGTGTATGGGTCTAACACTTCCTATATGATGGGTAACGCCATCACCAAACTTTTGTTTGAAGTGTTTCCCTTGGTGTTATGATTGCAAAGTCTTCGTATTTGATTTGTCTTCATCCCTGACTTATGTTCAAGTTTATCTTCATCTTGTTGATTTGGTCTTATACTAGTTATATACATATTTGTGTTCTGTCCTCTACATCATTCACTTATAGCTATGGCTTCGTGCTGAATCTTTTGATCTAAGTGAATGTGATCGGACCCTAACCTATCTATGCTTCTACCTCAACTCCATGTGTCCAAATCATATGCATTCTATTGAAAACTGTCAATTGTCTTCACTAAGACCTTGTCAGCTGAAGTCAATCTGACAAGCATTTATATCTGTTTTAATGCTATATCCTTATTGCCTGAAAGTCGGAGAATTCGGAACAACCACCCCGACAATCCAGGCGTGCGTGGGAACATGGAACAACTTCCAAGGTGTTGCATGCTTGCCACGTGCCCTTCAGATGTGAATCGCCAGGGGCACCTGCGCAATTGCACTGTGCCGTCCCTTTCCTTATAAATACCCATCACATCACGGTCAAAATCCTTCTTCCACCTCGCCACCTCTCGCAAACCCTAGCACCACCGCTAGCTCTCGACGATGCTGGCGACGAAGCGCTTAGCTGCCGCAACCTCACCGACGCCATCGTCATGCTGGCCGCAGACCTCATCATCTCCGCCACCGCCGTAGGTGTCGGGGGTTGGGTGCGACATATGCCAATGGATGGCTTATCATGGTGGGAGCGAGTAGAACGTCGCCGGTGCCTGGAAACAGGATAAGGCGTAGACACGAACGCCGGTGTACATTACCCAGGTTCGAGGCTCTCCTAGAAGATAACACCCCTAGTCCTGCTTTGCGGGGTCTCCGCATGATCACTAAGGCACGAGTGATACAATGGTGCTCCTCGAGCTGTGTGCTAGAGACAGAAGGAGGCAAGGCTAGCTCTCTTCCTGCTCTAGGGGGGTGGCTAGTTCTAATGGAGTGGGAACCCTTTGCATGGGTGGCCTGGGGGGTTTATATAGGCCTACCCCTAGGGGTACAATGGTAATCTGACCGGCTGCTGGGCCCGACTGTCAGTGTCTCCAGCCTCCGGCTTCTCCGCCAATCGTTGGGGCTCACCGCCTGGTGGGCCCTGCCGACATGTTGGTGGCTTCTCACTGTAGCCGTGTCGTTAGTGACGGGGGCTTGGTCATCTTAGCGTGGCTATAGTCCCGCCGCCTGGTGGGAGGACACTATAGCCACACATGGTCTTATCAGCTTAACGGTGTGCTCGCCTCGGGACAAGGGACGGCCGCCTGCTGGAGGCCGGCCCCTCCCTAATCCGCCTGGTTGGGCTTCCGCCGTATTCCTTGGGGTCACTGCCCGATAGGCCCCGCCTCTGGTGGGCAGTACCGACAGGACGTCGTGGGGAACAGGGCTCCGCCTACCCGGAGCAACGTCAGGGTAGATACGACAGCTCCGTCGTGTGGAGATCTCTGTCTATACGGAGCACTGTAGCCACACCCGTTTCGAGCGTGGGAGGCGACGTGCTTCACTATAGCCATGCGTTGACTTGTACTCTCGATGGTAGCTCGGCCGCCCCGTAGTCGTGAGGTGGCCGCCTGCCTATTGCCGCCCTCTCTGGAGGGCGTCCGCCATGAGTCGGTCACTCGGAGCGTCGCTGTCTTGGGTCGGTCGCCCTCTGGCAGCCGGCCGCTGAGCCAGCCGGCCACAGAGGGCGGAGCTTCAGCTCGGGGCCCAGCTAGGCGGAGCTGGCCCAAAGTCTTGATAAATCCAGGGACTCGGGTGTGCCTACCCGTGGCCCATTACTCCAACAGTAGTCCCCGAAGCCGGTGAGGCACCGTGGTCGAGGGGCTGCGAAGCCTCAGCGGCTTCCCTCCTCACCGGGCTCCGGGAAGGTGCCGGTCTGCTGTGCCGCCAGCCTAGCAGGCGGAGTTTGCACTGTTGGTTTTTGAACTTCACAAGGAGGCAATTTATCTTCACAATGTCGATCGTTAGAGTTTCTCTTAGCATGTTGAAGGAGTTCATGCTGCTTCTCGTGTTTATCCGCTGGATGGCAATACTCGCCGTGCACGTACTGAAGCCACTGAAAGCACTATTGCTCCAAGGCCTCGGAAGCGATCTCATGTGCTCAATGACCAAGAGCTTCTCGTGGCCTTGCATCAGAAACACGATAAGCATCATTACTGGCTAATGCGTCAGATGCAAAGCCTTTTGGTGGATATTAATCGCATTCGCAACCTTGCCACCAAGAATGCCTTTGTCACTCATGAAACCTGTTGGCGGTCTTGGAAGAGTTTGACATTGCTCAGTGCTGAAGCTGATCTTCAAGATGATGGATTCGCAAAGAGATTCAAGTTAGACACCACTCCTCCCAGGAATGTTGTCTTGCGTTGAACTCCATCCCTTGAAGACTCTGAGTACTCCTCCTCCGCGGCAACTGTTAATGCCAGAGTTCTTGATGACACCGATGATGCTACTTCACCACCTACAACTTCGGTGTGTATCGACACTGCACCTAGTTCGTCTGCACCACCAAACCTCAACGACGACCCTGCTGCCTCACCTACTCCTCATGGGAACAAGTAGAGACTATGTCTTCAAACCTTTTTGGTCCTTACTGACAAAAGGGGGAGAAGCATATGTTGATAGTCTTCAAGCGGGTCCATATGGGTGGTTGCTATACTTTTGCCAAGTGGTTACAACTCTCGCTTTTGATACATTTGGTTCTTTGAGTTGTAACACTTAAACTTGATTGTCGTCTGCTACCTTTTCTATTATTCTATGATGCGATTATAAATCCGGCATGAAGTTATTCTGCAGACATCCATGTTTCATTATGCATGTCATTATTTTTGTATATCTGTTCATGCATGATGTATTGTCTTCATATGGTGAAGAGGATCTCCACAAGTACAACCTCCCATATGCATTTGCATTCCAACGCAAAACATTTATATGCACATCTTCAGGAGGAGCCTTTTTGCCACCTATGAAGACAATATCTTAATCCTTTACAATTTCACATACTTTTATCCCTGTTGAAAACTTCAACCAGTTTGTCATCAATCACCAAAAAGGGGGAGATTGTAAGTGCATCTAGTGCCACCCCTAGTTGGTTTTGGAGTATTAACGACAAACCTGGCTAAGGGACTAATGTGTTTGTGAGAATTACAGGATAACACATGTAGTAGTCCCTCATTGATTCGGTTTACCTACCAGAGATGACCCCTAAAAATGTGTGAAGACATTGAAGACAATGGTGGTCTGTGAAGCTATTCATGTTGAAGACTATGACATGAGAAGACATCATGTGAAGACTATGGGGCACGAAGACTTAGTTGTTTTGTTGTTTCCTTTTCTTGTTTGTTGAGTCATAGGAACCACCGTACTGTTAAGTGGGGTCCAAGTGAACAAAGTCAGAGTGACTGAAGTGATGCTCAACCAAATCCTATGTCTTCGAGCGAAGACAGTGAGAGAAAATCTTATCCAGAGTCGGATGAGTCAGCTCTACTTGTAGCCCAAGTCAAGCTGCTGTGTGTGTTTGAAATCTGACCATTGAGACACGTGTCAGTTCCTTAGTGACCCAGGGTCATTTTGGACAAATCAGGTCGGGTTGCCTAGTGGCTATAAATAGCCCACCCCCTACACCATAAATTGGTGGCTGCTCCAAGTTAGTGCACGGCTTTTGTCATTTGAGAGCAACCCACCTCTGAAGCATTTGAGAGAGAATCCTTGCAAGGACAAATCCCAAACCACCCAGAGCCCAAAGAGTGTTTGGCATCACTGAAGTCTTTCTGTCTGCGTGATCTGAAGACTTGTTACACTTGAGGACTGTGAATCCTCCAGCCGGCTAGGCGTCGCGTTCTGAGCATCCAAGAGTCAGTGTGGATTGCCGGTGAACGAAGTCTGTGAAGGTTTGGAAGTCTACCTTGAAGACTTACCAGAGTGATTGGGCGGGGACTAGGTGTCCTTAGCTCAAGGGGAATAAGGTGAAGACGCGGTCTTCTGAGTTGAATCTTAGCCTCCCTAACCAGACGTACAGTTGTCACAGCAACTGGAACTGGTCGAACAAATCTCTGTCCTCCCGAAGCTACTGGTTCTATCTCTCATTTCTCTTTACTTACAATTTGTCTTCGTGAAGTCATTGCCTGCTTGCATTATCTGTTTGACTTCACTGTGTGACTACTTGTCCTGATTGGCTTCATACTATCTTCCATCCTGATCCTTACTACCTAGCTGCTAATAGTCTTCGTGCTTTTACTTCATTGAATACTTGACTATGGCTTGTCTAGTGTAGTCTACCTTCCGCTGCATACGAATAGTGTCATTTCTATTGTTTGTCTTCGAAACTCCCATGTTTTGAAGACTTTCATAAAAATCGCCTATTCACCCCCCCTCTAGTTGATAACTAGCTCTTTCAAACCGATATTCTTGTTTCCGAAACGACGTCCATTAGGGATTGGACTTGTGTCTGGAGCATAGATATATCACTCTATCTAGCAAGAATATTTTGTTCAGTAGGCGATTTGGACGAGGTTACCTTGACAACCAACCCAGAATTACGCAGGAAGGTGCTTTTTGCACTGTTAGTGGAGAGATAATGACGCACTGCAGCAAGAGGTGACATTGTGCCTGTGGTAGCCTCGTCACCTTCAGGTGGTTGTGGTTGTTCAATCATTTGTTACCTAGCTTCCTGAAAGTTTGAACTTGTAGATTAGTGTACCAGATAAGTTACTAATGAGACAAAAACAAACAAAGTAGGTTACACGTTTATACATAACTTATTTTGGTGAACTACTATAATACATTAGCATGTATTGTAGTGCCAACTACATAATAAAATCACTTTTGGAACATATGTCCATGTAGCATGCCTACTGTATTGTCTATTTCCTCACATTCCTTGACATCTAAGGATAAAGAGACATGGTCTAAAGTAGGATGAACATAGTATGACATCATTCATATCATGGGCAAACATATATAAAACAAACAGGCTATTTTATCATTGTGTGCGCACGTGAACATAACAACTAGATTACAGATCAAGACCAAAAGAATATCCTTCATCTGTTTTAAACCATGTATGGTGAAATGATACGTTAAGACAACTGTGTATAAAAGTGAACAGAGTAACTGACATTGGTTGCAAACCAAGTAGTTAAATGAACACATCACAATACCAATCAGTTCAAAGGCAGGAGGAGTAAGGACTTACAACAACGACTTGAACTGGTGTGCTCATGCCCTTCATCTTGCTGGTGTGGCAATCCTTGAAGATTTGACTACATTCAGTTCAGGTTCTTTTTGGTCCGCACGGGCTTTCCTCTGTATTTGGAACAAGTCAATATAGATACGATAATATGGCACAAAAAGAAGAAGGAAGTAGCAGCTATTTACAAGAGCCTCGCAGTGTGCAATATAGCTACGAGATCCTGTTGTCTATTGGAATTTCACTTTAGAACGGTTGGTTTTGTTCTTGAAATAGTTAGCCTAGAAGAAGATACACTTGTAAGGCA
>NC_041389.1:290361611-290371965 GCF_002162155.2 Triticum dicoccoides
TCCATCCTACCACCCGGTGGTAGTTACCCCACATATCTCATATACTACCTTGTGGTACTACATATACTACTTTATCATTTTAAATATATTCATATACTATATCTAAGATATTTCAAATCAAGTTACATGAAAAAATTACATATGAACCCATAGTTTTTGTTATATTTGTGAAATACATACATATTTGTACGTAAAAAAGAGTATACTCAAAACATGGTATATACTACCTAAAAATTAGTACATATACTACCTAATCATTGTTATATACTATATACTACACGTACATACTCTCAATTTTGACAGATACTACATACAACATACAAAACGCAAGTGGTGGTAACTACCACTGCTTGTAGGAAACATTTGTCCTATATATATAGCCTACCTGATACTTTGGATCAGACCAGTGTTTAACAAGGGCTATCCAGTCTTCATCTATAATATATTCCACTGGAGATGTTTGGGCGATTTCATTGTTAGCCTTGCCTTCAAAGTGAGATTTTCTAAGGTGGTACCGATACTGTTGCAGAGCAGACTGAAAAACATGAGTGCATGCTTGTTTAGTTGCATCATCTTTCGGATCCAACTTAAACCTCATCTGTTGAAAAAGAATGTGAGTCTTATTATGAGGAAGCTAGAAATTATGGGACCGAGCAAGACAATATTACTAATTGCGATGAATAATATTACTTACGGATAAATGGTCAAGGAAGGTGTTAAACTGGTTATTGTCTTTCTCATTCCTGTACTGGATCCATGTTGGGATGATACATGCATGACACCTAACGGCAACGGCTGCCTCTGGTACTAACTTGGCTGACTCTGTAGCATCACGTGGCCTTTTTAAACCTGCCTCAAAATGGATCTCCATTCTTCCTCATTTAGATTTTGTTAATTTGTCAAGCATTATTCCTGATGTCTGTTTCCACTTGACAGTGGTGCTAGTTCAACAACGAATATGGAAAGTGTTAGTGTACATCAAACTGTCAGAGTACATATAAAGGAGCATGCAACTGCAACTTGACTCGATCAGGTACCATCTTGGTGTTGATGCTCATGAGGTTCATCTGATCTTGCCAAGTCCTATTGTGTCAGCAGTGCTTTGGAAGTAGTGTTAGGTGTGAAGGCAGCTTGGCAACTGGCCAGTTCCGGAGCAAACGAACGAGTAACTCGTTGAGATGCTGGTACAGTTGAAGCGGATGCTACAGCTGGTGGAGCAGGTGATACTGTGTTTATAGATTTAGCCGGTGGACTTGGACCTTCTGCTGCATTGTAAGTACCAGCAGAATCTCGAGGGCAGATCCTTTTCCGCTTCACCCGACGAGTAACACCACTCCCTACTATATTATTTTCCTTGCTCTTTTTTGACTTTTCCATGTCAAGCCGTACCCACAACACAAAAGAATAAAATCGCTCTTCATAACTCATTGATGCATGATACAGACAAGCAATACTTTGATGTAAGACAACCATATGAGGATGGAATATGTAAGAAAAACAGGACGGCATGACATATTCATAGCTACGATGTGTAAACTAAGCAGGAGGATTTTCAAGAAAATAGAAGTAATGCAAGCTAGACACCATATGAAAGATGCAACCAATATTACTCTGCCAAGTTAAAAGCATCTTGTCATAAGTGGCAATTCAAAAAATTAGAAGCAGTACAACATAGAAATCAATGCAAGATGCAACCACTATCAAACTGCCATATTAAAAGTGTCCAATCATGAGTGACTGATGCGGGATACACAACAACAGTACTTTGATGTAATAACATGGTATGATAGATAGATGCAGTGTATTCTAGACACAGAAAGCCATGTCATATGCACATGTATTACGTATAAACTCAGCAGGTGCAATTTAATCAAAATAGAAGAAATACAGGCTATACAACATATGCAACATGAAACCAATTATCACACTGTCAACTTAGAGAAAGCACCTGCGATGGTGGAGTATGGGAGATGAACTCATCATGTAGACTTGGAACTTCAACTTCATTAGCAGTAGCAATGGCAAATCTAGAGAGTCTCTGTTTGCGTTGGTGCGGAGGACCACTAACATCCCCTAACTTACTCTTTTCCTTCCTATTTTCTGATATTGCCTTATGAAGTCAAAAGCACAAGAAGATGAATAAAATTAGCTCCGCATAACTGGTTGATGCATGATACAAACGAACACTACTTTGATGTAAGGCAAGCGCAGGATAGGAGGATGGAATATATACAAAAAAAGACAGCGTTTCATATTCACATGTACGATAGGAGGATGGAATATGTATGAAAAATCAGTAAGCGGAAGGCATTTCAACAAAATTAGAAGAAATGAAAGCTAGGTACCATACGAACATGCAACCAATATCACTCTATCAGGTAAAAAGTGTCTCGTCGTAAGTGCCATTTCAAGAAATTAGAAGCAGTACAAGCTAGAAGACAATGCAAGATGCAACCTACATCACAGTCCCAAGTTAAATGTGTCTTATGGGTAAGTGATCATTGCAGGTATAAGTTGTAAGCTACGCAGATGCAATTCAACATAACCAGAAGCAATACAAACTAGACATCATACGAAAAACGCAACCACATATAATAGTTCCAAGTAAGAGCAAGCACCTGTGATGGTGGAGTAGGGGAGATGTGCTCATCATGTACACGTATGTTCTAGAAACAGGAAGACGTGTCATATTCACGGGCATTATATGTAAAGTAAGCAGATGCAATTCAACAAAGTTAGAAGCAATACAAGTTAGACATCATACGCAACATGCAACCACATATAATAGTTCCAAGTTAGAGAAAGCACCTGTGATGGTGGAGTAGGGGAGATGTGCTCATCATCTACACAACTACGTTGACTGTCCAGCCTTGTGTTGTCTTGCGAATCTTGTTGGGAGGATGGCGGAGTAGAATATGTAGAGACCCCCTGTTTGAGTTGCTCCAAAGGACCACCATCA
The DNA here is from genome assembly GCF_002162155.2 of Triticum dicoccoides. Lineage (NCBI taxonomy): Eukaryota > Viridiplantae > Streptophyta > Magnoliopsida > Poales > Poaceae > Triticum > Triticum dicoccoides. The sequence goes on from NC_041389.1 coordinate 290,364,571, forward strand.
TCCACTATCGGACTAATTTCCTTCAGTTGTAATGATTTTGCATTGTGAAGTCAGACCGATAAGAAAAAGGAATAAAATTCGCTCTTCAGAACTCATTCATGCATGATACTGACGAACACTACTCAGATGAAAGGCAAACACATGATGCGAGGATGGAATATGTATGAAAAACAGGATGGCGTGACATATTCACACCTATGATGTGGTAACTAAGCAGAAGGCATTTCAACAAATTAGAAGCACTGCAAGCTAGACACCATATGAAAGATGCAACCAATATCAGTCTGCCAAGTTCAAACTATATGGCGTTTCAACAAATTAGAGGCAGTACATGCTAGAAATCATATGGAAGACACAACCAATATCACAGTGGCGACTTAAAGGTGCCTTATCATAAGTGACTGATGCGGGATATGCAAGAACAGTAGTCTGATGTAAGAACATCGTGTGATCAGATATAGTATGTTCTAGAAACAGGAACACATGTCATATTCACAGGCATTATGTGTAAAGTAAGCAGATGCAATTCAACAAAGTTAGAAGCAATACATGCTAGACATCACATGCAACATGCAACCACATATAATAGTGCCAAGTTAGAGCAAGCACCTATGATGGTGGAGTAGGGGAGATGTGCTCATCATCTACACAGCTACTTTGACTGTCTAGCATTGCGTTGTCTTGCGAATCTTGTTGGGAAGATGGCGGAGTAGAATCTATAGAGAACCTCCGTTTCAGTTGCTCGGAAGGACCACCATCATCCAATGCCATGCCAATTTCCTTCAGCTTTACTGATTTTGCATTGTGAGGTCATACCGACAAGAAAAAGGAATATAATTCACTCTTCAGAACTCATTCATGCATGATACTGACGAACACTACTCTGATGAAAGGCAAAGTCATGATACGAGGATGGAATATCACTACAAAAAAAGACACATCCGTGACATTTTGGGCCGAATGAATTTTTTTTCTGTCATACATATGACACTTCTATGACGATAATTGTGACAAAACCCGGTATCATCATAGATGTGGTGGGCTCCTACTTCTATGACAAAAAATCATGACAGAAAATGGGATTTTCGTCCTAGGCGGGCCGGAGACGCAGCTCCATGAAATTCTTTGGGCCGTCCATGACGGAAAAAACCGTGGTAGAAGCGACGGCGAGGAAAATTTCAGGGAGTTCCCGGTTACGGTGGGTGGTGTGGGCCGAGCGATGCGCGTTTCTCTCGTACACGTACGCACGTGTGTGCGAGGCGTTGCCTCTAACTGAACCCGAGCGAGGCGTTTGGCTCTAACTAAACCCAAGCGATTGCACTGCAGGCTACACATTACTGAACCCGAGCGATCGATGGATGGCTGTTAACTGAACCCGATCGAGCGATTCCTTCGCTACTGCTGCTAACTGAAGCCGATCGATGTTGCCTCTCTAGATGAACAGTGAGCGTTGTGGGGGGGGGGGTTGGATGAACAGTGAGTGGTGGCGTTGCCTCTGGATGAACAGGACCCTGTGGTGTGGAGGGCTGGATGAACAGGACGACCCCGTGGAGGGCTGGATGAATAGTAGACAGTGGAGGGGTGCCCGTGGAGGGGTGGTTGAACAGTAGCCGGTGGAGTAGCGCGTGGTGGAGGCTGGATGAACAGGAGCCCGTGGAGGCTGGAGGAGGTCGACGGTAGCCCGTGGAGGCTGGAGGAGGTCGACGGTGGAGATGAATAGTATCCCGTGGAGTCCCGTTTCGCGGTACGCCACACCCCTCCTGATGAGCAGGACCCCCGTTTCGACCGTAGCGCTCCAACACAAGTCTGTTTCGTCCGTTTTGCGGTACGCCACACCCCTCCCGATGAATAGGACCCCCGTTTCGACCGTAGGAGGTCCGTTTCCTCCATTTTGCGGTATGCCAGACCCCTCCCGATGAACAGGATCCCGTTTTGAACGTGGCCGGTCGAACACAAGGCCGTTTCCTCGGTTCTGCGGTACGCCAGGCCTCGTTTCCATCGCCTGTTCCATCCAAGCCCTCCTAATGAACACGACGATGCATTCCGTTCCGACCCAGCTGGTTGGCTCCCCATGAACACGACGACGACGCTGTTTCTCCGTTCTGACCCAGCCATGTACACGAGCCCTGGCCGTACGTATGCGCGAGTAGGCGTTCGAGACCCCGCCCATATGTACATACGTGGATGTATTTTCTTTCTTGCACCCTAGCCGTTGTACGTACGTGTACATGCTACATGCGCGCCTCTACTACGACACGTGCGCGCCTCTACTACGACACTTGCGCGCCTCTACATCCACCAGTATGTACGTACACGTTCGCGACTAGAATGACAACGCTACATACGCTTCGACCAGGTGGGTCCCGACTGTCACGCACTTCCTTGCGTGCGAAGATGTAGCTGGTGGGTCCCATCAGTCAGGGGGGCAAATCGTTTTCTTTTCTTTTGCCTGGACGCACTTCCTTGCGTGCGAAGGTGTAGCTGGTGGGTCCCAGCAGTCAGGGGGGAAACGTTTTTTCATGAAATACAGTGGCCCGTCCGGTGGGTCCCTGCTGTCAGGTGGAGGAATCATTATTTTCTGCATAATAAGGAGGCACTTCCTTGCTGCGGCCGTGGACCCAGCTGTCAGCCTCTCCACGTACATTCCATGTCCGATGGAAGTCGTTCCTTGACCATGTTGACCATGCCACACCGAGAGCACCAGGGTGGTAGACGACGGCGAGGCTAGGAAGGGGATGACGCGGAGCCGGGGAAGACGCGGCAGTGGATGCCCACGCGTAGAGGAGTATGAGGGTTCACTCGTTCGGCTGCAGTGTGAGGCTACCGTCGCCGCAGAATAACAGGGGGTGTGGGTGCGTAGAGGGATGGCCTGGCCAGCGGTGGGAGTAGTAGGGGGCGGTGAGGCATCCACGGCAAAAAAACATTTTCTGCAAATTGTAGTGGCCGAACTCTTTTGGGGCTTTTCTGCAAAAAAACGTTCGAACCACCGAGGAGGTGTTGGGTCACAAATCCAACGGCTCCGAAGAGCTTGTATCACCAAAGCATCTAAGGTGTGGTAGCACATGATATTCTTACATACAGGAGAATATGATGTCCTCCTTCATCTTAGATGCTACGGTGATATGATCTTCGAGGTCGTTGGATATGGGATCCAAGGGCATCTGAGTAGTTTTTGTACAAATTGTGTGCAATTCTCAAACTCATCAAGGTTTCCTGCAAAAATATTAAGACACATCATGTGAGCTGCTATATCTCAGATGTACAAGCTCCAAGCAACTTGTATCGGCATATAGCATCTAAGGTATGGGGGCACATGATATTCTCCCGGGGAGGAGGGGTGGGGGTGCACAACCAATCGGTGGTTGGGAGGGTGGGGACAAATATAATCTAAACAACCCTAAACAGAGCTCCACAATTTTATCTAAGGTCGAGGGGTTGACCCCCGACAATCATAGCTCCGCCTAAACACAACATTTGCATGTACTGTAGTACTAGACTTAATACTCATGTTCCAGTTTCATATTCATTTTAAATATTGAACTGAGGACCATGGATGTCTTACATTTTACTCCGTTCCTAAATATTAGTCTTTTTAGAGGTTTCAAATGGACTGGCACATACGGATGTATATAGACATATTTTAGAGTCTAGATTCACTCATTTTGCTTCGTATGTAGTCACTTGTTGAACTCTCTAAAAGACTAATGTTTAGGAATAGAAGGAGTATTTTTGAATTCGTGTCATACATGCATGGTTTGAAAAAATAGATGCACTATACTTATTGGATTGTTGTTGTGTTCGTGCGTGTGTCTCTATCTCTCTCTCTCTCTCTCTCTCTCTCTTTGTGTGTGTGTGTGGTCATATGCTTGATACATACAAAGTTTTCTCACCTCCATATTGTTCATCTTTTAAATTTGAATTTGCATTGGAAAACTTACTAGGGATACCATGAAATGTGAAATCCATGTTGAGATCACAATATCACAAACTCACTCTAATTCAACAACTCGTCAAAAATCAGTTACCACGATGAGATTAGTATTTGCAAGGAAAATACGAGTATTGTAGGTTCCTTTCGTATTCTTGAATGGTAGGACCCAACGGCGTACCAGCCAGACCTTGGCTCGTGTTGATCCTAAAAAAACCCAGGCCCGTGTCCTTCGGTGGCGTGCGTGGTACGCACATTAGTCAGCCTCAAACAGTCGAGCCTCAGCGTTTCAAGTTGAAATATCTGGTGGCCAGAATTCCAGCCCTAGGAAATTCCCCTCATGTCCCTGGTCCATAATGACTACGGATGAACAACAGAGGGAAGCTTTAGTAACTAGACAACGTTACCTACTGTGCCGAGCACGGTTCAATTCCCTCGGTCGCCTCTCGTCAGGGTCACCCGTCAACTACATTCCCTAGTACTACTACTGCTACACCAGGATGAGCACAGAATTGAGCCCGTTTGTTCGTGCCTAGTACTTGAGTTAATATATCAGGCAATGCACTGGTACGGAGGGATTATCCTTTTACTCTGCATATATAACCTGTCTGAAGTCTAACTAAGCAAAATGTTTGACCAAATCCTTTCTTAAGAAATACAACAGGACAGATGTATGGCTTGAAAATTTATTGCATGATGCAGGTTATAATATTGTTTCGAATCCTGGATCTTAAATTTCAGAAAATCCAAAAGTGAGCATAAATTCTTGAAACTGAGCATGGTCACGTGATATGGAACAAATATTACTTCGTAATTTTTTCTTTAATTTGAGACAAGCTGCTTATGACAAGTTGCACAAATGAAGAGCCAAGGTATTTTAGAACAAAGACCTGTCACGTTAAGGCAAACACTTTCACTATTGAAACCGTGGGCGTTTACGTGCCGCCACGAGTCCCCGCTTCTCATTGGCAGGTGACGTCCGAGCAAGCGTGTGAGTCGACGGGAGGCGTGTGAGCAGACCGCTGTGCCGGCTGTCAGGGAGGCGTGTGAGCAGACCGTTGTGCAGGCTCACTGGGAGGCGAGCACTTTGGCCAGGCTCCGCCGCCCACCGTCGTCCCAACTGCTCCCACTTTTAATGTCGCCGGCGCCGCAGTTTAAAATCAACCCCGCACTACCCGGTATCGCTACAATCTTCTCTCTTCCTCTCCAATTCTCCTATCGTCTACCTCCAACTAACCTGACCTAAACGTACGCCATGCCGCATCACGATGGTCTGCCCTTAGTGTTCCAGTTTCCTGAGGAAGACACCCAGCCGGAGTCTCAAGAACATAAGGCGCTTTGGGACGAGCTTGAACTGGCCTTGCGGGAAGATGCCGCGCCTGTCCCCGCTCCCGTTCCGGCTCCCGTCACCCCGACTGTGCCAGCGCCCATCCCCGTGGCACTGATGGGCTGGGAGCCGCACATTGTCGCCGAGCTTGATCCCACGGGGTTCCACGAGGTCCTCGCCGACTTTCATGCGCCCGTGCACGTGCCAGCGCATGCGCCTGCGCGTGCACTCATGCGCACGCCTGTGCCGGTGCCCGTGCACCTGCCAGCGCATGCGCCTGCGCGTGCACTGACGTGCGTGCCTGTGCTGGTGCTCGTGCACACGAATGTCTCCACCGCGCCGTTGACAGCGCCTGTCCCCGCGCGGGTGCTAGTGCCCCCCTCAGCGGCATGGATGGCCGCCGTCAACCGCTTCCTTGCACCAAAGCCAGTCGCTCCTCCCGCCAGTTGACTCGCTCCAAAGTCCAAAACATTTTGGCCTTCCTTGAAGCTAGGCCAACGTCCAGGAGTACGCCAACAACGGTGCAAGACGCCGCCGTCGCCGTCGGTCAGTGGCCCGATGACACACAGAGCACAACAAAGGAGCCGCTTCCCACTGCAAGACGCCCCTGCCGCCGCTGCGTAATCTAAATTTGCCATGAACAACGTTCGGATTGCCATGCTTAAAATCCAAACGTTTATCATTTCCGTTTATTTTGTATCGATTGTTGTATAATTTAAAGTCAGAGTCAGACTGAACGAAATCTATGGTTTGATCGATTGAATGTTCTACTAGAGCCGCATCAAATTAAATATAAAACGTCATCAAGCCACATGTATTCCTTGTCATCCAACGACCTAGACTGCTTCAATGTCGAGCGCTCAACACGTTTAGCGTGCAGTTAATTTCATGCCAAAAATAGTGCTAATCACATAATAACACGCAAATAATATCCTAGTACTTAATATCCGCATGCACTTAATATACTTCCAAATTAATGTGCATTGCACATACACACTGACTAGTGCTGCTAGTACATGAAACTAGTGCCATGACTTGTGAACGCGTCCAGATATGGTCAACGGCAACATCGCCCGCGAGTTCTTCGTGTTTGCTCGTGCGTCTAAATGCAGAAGGGGAGGAGAGAGAGAGAGAGCACACATGGAACCCACCAGTAAGTGAAGGAGAATAGTACTAAAAATAATATTACATGTTATCCATTAATTAGGTTGTGGTAATATAAAAACATTATGTGAACAAAGGGGGGTACAACAAACATTGCTGTTCTACGTATGTTGCCTATTGATGTGCGGCTTGAAGGCCCGGTCGCATGTTCGATCCTCGTCCTTTATTTTTTAATTTGTATATGGGTCCAAATTTGTTTCATGACATGTGGGCCCCTCGGTGTGTAGTTTGTAGCACTTTTATTTGTGGGTCGAAATTTGTTCCATTCCAAGTGGACTATCGGTGTGTAGTTTTGTAGCTTATTTATAATAATTAAAGAGAACAACATAGTTTTTTCAATAATACCATGGTGCGATGTTGAAGGCGAGAAAGGACGTGCGAGAGAGCGATGACTGAGCCAGAGGGAAATCAACTAGGGGAGTTGCGGGGGTTGCAACGGTGTTTGGAGTAGTTGTGGGCTGAATGCTACGAAAATATAATCTAAACCGACCGGAATAAATGCCTACACAAATTAATTCAAGGTTGGAGTGCCCCTCGCAATGTAAATAGCTCCAGCTTTGCGAGGGATGGAGAGGTAGTAGCTTTAATGCGTGGAATATACAGTGTGAGAAAGCGAGGTCAATCGAGAGACATATAGATAGAGAGACAAAGTGAGTATGGTCCGACATTCATTGAACAAATATATATGCTCTGGAGAGATATTGTCCTATTGAGCTTTTGGCGAGGGTGAGGGCTGTAAGATAGAGCTTGAGAGATGATCCAGTCACAGACGTGTAGATATATTTTGTGCGTGGGAGGAAGCAAGGTCAACCGATCACATAGGGTCGCCGTGCGATCGGAAGAGTGAGACGGGTTGGAGAGAGTGACCTAGATAGACAATGTGCATGAGAGAGTATACAATGTGAATAGGTCAAATTGGGCTCAAACATGGTGATATATCGTTTTTGTCCGAGAAAGAGCGAGGTCCATCGAGACA
>NC_041389.1:290372134-290372635 GCF_002162155.2 Triticum dicoccoides
AGAGAGAGAGAGATTGAGTGAGCGTGGCCCACCATGAGGTCGAAAGAGTGGCGGTGGCTTGGATGGATTGACCTAGATAGACAATCTGCGTGAGAGAGTATAGAGTGTGTCGATCGAGGCCCGAACAAGGAGATATATCATTTGTGTGTGAAAGAAAACGATGTTAAACGAGACTCAAATAAAGAGAGCGAGATTGAGCGAGTGTGGCCCGCCGTGCGGAAGAAAGAGTGAGACAGTCTCGAGGGAGTGACCTAGATATACAATGTGCGTGCGTGCGCATGAGAGGTTGGGGGGGCTAGATAGGCAATGCATGTATTTAGCGCGAGAGGGTGAGAGGGAGGGGAGAGAGAGAGAGAGAGCTCGGCATGGGGTGCAATGGCGGGTGTGTGAGGTAAATACATTTGGTAACAGAGTGGAAAAAGGGGTTGTGTAGTTGAGAGACTTAGAGATCAAAACATGGAGAGAAAGAATGAACATGTGTTGGAAACCGATAGCTTCCTA
>NC_041389.1:290372645-290378000 GCF_002162155.2 Triticum dicoccoides
AACATTTTAATGTACATAGTACAAGACTTAATATCGATGTTTCAATTCGGTGTACATTGTAAGATTTGAACCGAGGACCATGCATACGGGTAATTATTTCGAATTCGTGCCATACTAAGTTTCGAAAAGTTGACATTGACTCAATTTGTTGTGCTTTTTTGTAGGTCATATGTTTGAATCCATCCAAAAGTTTTCTCACTACCATGGTGTTCATCATATACATATGAATTTGTATTAAAAAAGTAGCGTGGATATAGTGAAATGCAAAATCCAAGTTAGAATTGGATATCGCTACATGACACACACTCTAATTCAAATAACTAATTATGTGACACACACTCTAATCCACGTTAGCATGTATACCGTTTCGATTTTTTTTTTCAAATAACTCCTCATTAATTAATTTATAGTACTCCCTCTATTCACTTTTATAAGACCTGAAGACATTTCAGACAATGTGCAAAACAGTTCATTTTAAGTTGTCTGAAACGACTTACAAAAGTGAATGGAGGGAGTATCTCGTTTCGAATGACTAATTATTGCAAGGAAAACACGGGCATGGTAATACATACAGATTCGTTTGCAAATGAAAGAAGATTCGTTTGCATTCTCAAATGTAGGCGCACCAGGCAGACCAGAGTCGTGTCGGGGTGGACGCTGCTTTGGTGCCTTAAAGGCGCCTACCTTTTGGTCACTGACATGTGGGCCAGCAACCTGTTGGCCCCACATGTCATGTAGACAAAAGGCAGGTGCCTTAAGGCACCGAAGCATAGTCCTGTCGGGGTGGTCGCGTGTGTCGGACGGACGCGTAGCACCCAGCCACACACCCCTCCATCCCTCCCACACTCCCCCACCCCCACCCCCCCAAAAGGACGACGACAAAATAAGTTCGCGCTTCCCTGCAAAATCTCTCTTCTCCACCGTCCCCTTCCGCGCCCAGATTGCTCAAATCTCTAATTCGCCGCCAACCCAAGCAAAGTTCAAATCACCCCCGTCTCGTATCTTTCCCCACCTCTGTGCCGAACGATGACGATGAAGACGATGGTCACGCTTCACCACCACACCGGAGCTACCTCATCTACGCCCTCGTCCACCGCACTGGGTGGTCCACCGACAACGTCAGCCGCCGCAACCGACTTGCCTCACAGATACCAAGTTCCACCGCATCGGGTGCGCTTCACCGATGCCGTCTCCTAGCTCACCGGGGCTACTTCACCGAGCACATCGTCGCACCTCCGCCCCCCGAGGCCATTGGGGCTTCACCAACGGTCTCGCCCACCGCATTGTAGCGCTCCGCTGCCACTCAAGATCTCCATCCGTGCGCGGCCAGCCAACGCCAGCGCATCACCCTCAACGGCTCTAAAGTGACCCGCAGTCTAGCTAGGCGAGCATGCCCAAACGCCGGCCCAAACTAGGTATCCACACATCACTCCCTTGTGCACTGCTCCGACGATGTTTGGATATCCTTTCACTGCTCTCTTAGCTTACACCCCTATGCAACTTTGACTTTAACTCTTATTTCTTCTGGAGATATCATCTGAAACAAGCAAATCCATTTTTTAGCGAAGCATGACGGCACTACGGGATCTGTTACACATCCTGCACACCCGTATAACCGTGTAAGTATCTGTCCTCCGGTACAACATCAAGGTCGATTCCTCTTATTTGATCAACCATTCGCCATGTCAAAAATGTAGAGGGGGATGCAAGGAGCACAAGGCCTGCACATCCAAGCAAGTGGTAACATGGACTTGTACATGGAACATCCCAAGCGCAAGCAGAGCTGCAATGAGCCTGTACAACGAGCTAAGGTAAGTCCCTGCATTTCATTTAATTCATACTGGCATTCGTGTATGATTTGTGTGTAGTGGCGGATCCACGAATTGAAGTTACCAGGGGCGAACATTTAACTTAAAAAATACGAAGGCACTTGCACTCCGGAATCAACATAACTTGAGAAATGTGAAGCTACATGCACTTTGAAAACCAGCTAATGATCCAAAGTAGTTCAGATTATAAACACTAAATGATGCAAGCACCAAAAAACACAAAATGCAACATGGTGTAAAAGGACTACAAACATGGTCTGTACCTGCTTGAATTATTCGTTCTCTGGCTGAAAATATCGAAGTGTAATCGCACCTATATCTATCCTGCACAAGTATGCCAATAGTTTCAAACAACAGATTAGAAAAGTATTTATGCTATGTTGTCATGATACAGGGACTTTCTGGTAGATGGCCTCGACGTTTCCTCAAGCTATGAAAATGCACTATAATTTGCTTGTCATCAATGCCTGCAAATCTCTGTCTCTCTCAACATAGTAGATCATCGTTAGACACTAAATCCTTCAATGAGCTTGCAAAATGCTTGGATTAGATCCCTCATTAGACACTATATGTTCATCACCAGGAGCATGTAAAATGTTTGCATCAAATCCTTCATTAGCAGTCTATTCATTAGACACTTCAGGCTCAAGAACAACATGAGCTTGTATGTTTGTACCGGAAACTTGATTAGATACATCGGATTCAGTCAGTTTAGTATTGATTGGGGGACTTATAAAATAAGTAGAATTTGGTTTCATTTTCTCATAGATTCCCTACATACAAGCAGTTTTACAACACCGTCAGGTTTAACTATTGGCCAGAAATTGAAGAGTTGAATTATATATAATCAGGGATGTGATGTACCTGCTCGTTGCGCATGCTACTCTTGCAAGCTGCGACTGTCCGTTTGCGCAAGCTCGATGCCATGCCCGTGCTACCGCCGCTGCCTCCACGTAGGCTACACCCAGGGTTGGATCTTCATCTTCTTGTCCTTCCATTCGCTTGAAGCCCGGTGACCGCCCTCCAACGAGGGCGCAAGGAAGTGCCGTGTCGGTCTGTCCAGCGGCGTCTAGGTTAGGAGCAAACTAGACTAGAGGCTGGAGCGAATGAAATGGGATTTTTCCTGCTGTCGATCGATTGAGAGGCGCTCGTTTGGGTCGCGAGCCTGCTATAGGGCCTGCCTTGCACTTATATTATTGGCTCATCCAAATTGAAACATTTTTCTTCATTTTTTACATTGCCTGCTCGTGCGTTGGGACGAACAAAACTAGCATGGGCCAACCTGGACGACTCAAACTAGGTGCACACTTTCCAGCCACCTGAGGCGGCCGCCCATACCAGCCCCTATGGTGGCATCGCCCCTTTTTGCGTGTATGATTGGATAGTGAAAAATACTCCAGTGACGCTTTTGATTTACCCACAGAATGGTTGAATTGCTTGTTTCTATGAACTGAGTTCGCCAATAATGTGAAGGATGCCAGTCTTTTCATCCTATTGTAGATTGCTTAGATCTCAATATGCCAAAAGTAATCGCATGAAATATACAGTAAAAGCCAGTGTGATGTGTGTCGTTACAACTAGTATGACTACACGTCCTCATATAACATATCAAGGACGCACCATCTTACCAGATTAACCATTAGACTTACCAATGCAGTGTGGGAAGAAAGAAGTATTGGGACTGCGTATCTGTCGGATTTCGGGTTCCCGCAGACCCTTGAGGTTTGAACTCTGGGGTGCGCACGAAGATCTCTCCCCCACCGACTCACGTCTCGAAGCCTCGCAAGGAATCTAGGCTACACGATGAAAAACACAAGGGACGCAAGGTTTATACTACTTTGGGCCACCGTTGTGGTGTAATACCCTAGTCTAGTTTGTGGTGTGGTGGATTGCCACAGGGGCTGATGATGAACAATACAAGGGAAGAACATCCAACCAATATGTGGTGCAGGATGGAACCGACCCATGAGTCTTCATGTTGACCCACCACAACTAGAAATGATGTGCCCACCACACCACACACGCAATCGGCCACTATGAAAATAAGCATATACAATAGTACAATGTTATACATGAAAGTTAATTGCATGGTGCATCCAAAAATATTTGTTCTGCATTGTGAATGTTTATATATTCTCCTAAAATATTAGTCATGGGAAAGAGAAACGAAGGGCATATCTCTCCTTGTCTCCACCGGACACCCCCTCTTTCTACACCACTTTCACGTACGCACACAAACTATCTCTCGGCCCTCTAAAAGTATGCATGCCCACGACACATTCACGCGTGACGGTCAATGTATTTCAAGCTAAAGCACTATACGGTCACTGGACTTTAGAATATGCTCATTACGGTCACCGTATACATTCTCGTGGTGATCATACGGTATCTAGCTCACGATACGTCTCCATATTTTGTTGATGACACTGACGGACTTTGCATTTGATGCATGCTCCGTATTTTGTTGATGACACTTATGGTCATTCTATTTGAAGCGAAAGCATGATATGGTTACTGGACTTCAGAATAAGCTCATCACGGTCACCACATACATTTTGTCGTGCTAACCAACATGTGGTTGGATGGTTAGGAGGACAGTGTTTTTTTGAGCCCACCAAGGTTAAAGTCCCGGTGCTCGCATTTATCTTGTGTTAGTATTTATCTTGTGTTAGTATTTTCCGGCAATGTGCGTTCAGTGGGAGGAGACGTTCCACTCGACTACGAGGCACCTATGGTGATTTTGTCAAATCTCAAGATCATATGCGGGCCCACTCTATCGAAGGTGCTCATAGGGGTAGGGTCTATGTGTGTGTGCTTATAGCGGTGAGTGCTTGCGCGTATATATGAGCCCTTGTGTCTATACCGTGTTAAACAAATATATGTCATGATTATATGGTCACTGGCTCACCCGTACAACTCTGTATTTTGTTGATGACACAATCAATTGACCAGTCAAATGTTCCACGTGGCAGAACTAGGAATGCTACATCGACGGAGATTTTACAGAGTTTTACAAGGTGAGATTGAGCTGGAAATTTGTGATTGGAATAAGGGGAGGGAGGGGCCCCACCCACCTGAAAATCAAGGGGGCGCATGTTTATTTGGTTAGGAAGGAGCGCATAAAGGCATGTAAGACCCCGTACGTCTAGCATTTTTGGTGGTGCAACTAGTGTTGCACCATCGGGGCGCGTAACCGTGGGGCCCACCTATTAGCCCGTATATGAAAGAAAGAAATGGAAGTTTGAGTCTGTACTATGTTAATAAAATAGGATTACATTTTAGGGTGATCATATGGTCACTGGCTCACCATACAGCTCCGTAATTTGTTGATGACACGATCAATTGACCAGTCAAACGGTACACATTCAGCAGCACACATTACCATAGGGCCCACCCTTTAGCGCGTATATGAATGCTAGAAATGGAAATAAATTAGTGGTTGGTGGGTATTCGAAGTCGTGAGACCTCTGGTTGGCAGTCGCCAGCGCTGGGGGGCGTTGATTGGGCGGTGCGGTGGGGATCGCAG
>NC_041389.1:290378252-290390470 GCF_002162155.2 Triticum dicoccoides
TTCGGGGCGGGCGGGGCGGTGTGGCGGCGCGGGCCGGCCGCGGGCGGCGGGGGCTGGCGGTTCGGCCGGTGGTGGCTGGCGGCTCAGGGGGTGGAGTTTGATGATAAACTGGAGGCCCTTGATTTCGTATCCAACTGCTAGAAAATCTAATGACCAGAGATGAAAAAGTCAGTCGACTGACGTGTAGCCTCACACCTGCACGTACACATGCACGCACGCCAGACACGCACGCATGCAGGCGTGCAACACTAACACGTACACATAACGAACACACACACGCATGCAGGCGTGCAACACTGACACGTACACATGCGCTCACGAACACACACACATACGCACCCATGCATGCAACACTGAAATGTACCCTTGCACACACGCAACACTCGCACGCCTGCATGCACACAGCACACGACGCAAGACACACGCTCAACCTATACGTGCATGCACCCTTTGTTAAGGACATGGATTGTTACGGGTATTAATCAATCTTATCTGTGATAAGCAGAACATTGATGTTTGCAGCGGTCTTTATGAATCACAACATATCGAACGGGCTATCAACATAGTAGGCTTATCTACATGAAAAAGATGATGTCACACTCAATGAATAATCATCGGTTTATGAAATGCCCGCTTCTGACTGCCCTGGCCCACCAAGGGTCCCTCTTCTGTGCGCTGCTTGTGTTGGGTCACTGACATGCAGACCATGTACCCAAAGAGCCCACCCATTAGTGGAAGAACGGTGTGGTGTCCTATGTCAGAGTCGAGGGCGCCACTTGTTGCATGCCCGGCTGAACACGCCTCCTTGCCGCATTCAAACGCCTCCATGAAACCCGCCCGTGTGGAAGACGAGAAACCCACTCTGGACACACGTCCGTTCATGACCGGGCCGGCATTAAACGCAAAACCGGCCGAGCTCCTCCCATCCGCCGTCTATTTAATCTCCTATTTAAACGAGGCCAAACACAGGCCAAGAATCGCATACCTCCACCGCTCCCCTATCTCCTCCTTCACCATTTTGTCCACTCTTACAATGTCTTACAAAGAGTAGTTATTCCGCATCCAAGCTGGCTGGGTAGCCCGCCGGATACGAGCTATGCAGCTTGCTGATCGACCTCCCTCCCCTCGCCCAACGAAGCCAGTTGCCGCCCCAAGCTGGCGCGCGGTTCAGCAAGTCGCCGCTCCAGGCCAGCTCGATGAGGAGCAGCGCACGAACATCGTTGCTACCGTCCACGCCGCCGCCTCGTACCACGTCTCTCATTTCTGTGGCTGAGACTCCCATGCCGGCGGCCACGCCATGCAAGCAGCGATAGAAGCCGGGTGCGCGGAGGGCGATGATTCGGTGGCCAGCGCCTCCGCGTCCGCCGCCATCATCAAGGAGAAGTAGAACACGGGAGGCCGCCGCCACTTCGGTCCCATGAAGGCCACCGCGGAGGCGATGCCGTCATACACAGCAGGTGTCTTGCCGGATCCTTTTGTTGCGAGGACCTTCGTCGACCCCGCATGGGCTCCACGAAAGTGGCGAAGCCCCCTTCCACCATCATCTTCGGCATTAGCCAATGATATCAGTTGGGCAGTGGGGAAGCGAGCCATCCTTTGCACTGAATCATATACCTCTAGGGCTCCCGGCAGTCCGGTGATCGTTCTACCGGACATGAGGAACACAAATCGATCGGCGGGCGACCATTTAGGCCAGGTATTATATACCTGTGCTGTCGAGAACTAGCGCCGTGTAGTTCATTTGAATGTAATGAAATCCATCATGTTTGTATGAAAATCCGGTATTTTATATGATTTCCGTCGTTGTTTATATGAAATATCGGTTTATCTACGTGTTTGCGTGAATTTCGTCCGGTTGGTTGAGTTGTTCTCATAATGTGTGCGACTACGGTTGGATGGCGTAATTTGCAGGTCGCCAGTCGGTCTGCGGGCGGCTCGGCCGGCGTGGTGGCTCGTGCGAGCTCGTATCCAATGTGCGCGCTGGAGGATGCATGAGCACCCGAGCCATTCCTTGTTCATCGGTGGCAAAGGCACCGGTGGACAAAAGGGTCACCAATATTTTGGCTACCCCGGGCAAGATCCAAACAGCCCCTCCCAACAGATTCAAATCCCTCGTTCGCCGTGGAATTTTGCCATGTGTTTTTTTCATGGACTAGCAAGATGCACGTGCATTGCACGGAACATCAAGATGCATTTTTTTACAAACTCCCGCATGCATGCAAGGGATAATTAATGTCCTCCTTTGCTAGTACTACGAGGCAAACACCATTAATATTGCATCGATTAGTGTTAGTGGCCTTGTATATCTGCAAATTGTAATTTTTATAGTGGCTCCTTGTATATAAAAATGGAGGGAGAAAGATGAGAGATAAGGTGAGGAGGAGTGGGGCGTGGTGGTGACTGGTGGTCGGACTGGGCGGAGGCATGGGGATGGACGTCCCATTATGTCTAGGTTTGTATCTCTCTCTCACACACACACATAGGTGGGGGGCGTGCACGAAGAGAAGAGGTGCACGCACGGCGCACGTACTCCTGTCTCTTTCCCAACCACACCCGTGCGGGTGCACGGTGGAGCTCATTTCTGTATGAAAAGTCAACCCACGTTGTAATTTTACACGTGTACTGGTTGTCCACTTGGTGGAGGGAGGATCGTCTACCACGGGTGAACAAACAAATTGCGACTTGGCGTGTTATGTTCAAAAAGAGGCAAACCATGTGGGGCCTACCTTAGAGGCAAGGCTCTATACACTGGAGTACTTTTGATGTGTCCCGTCAACTCGTAGAACAAGGAGAAGCTTGCTTAGTATGCCGTCTCCCCCGCTCACAGGCGAGGTGGCTCGCAGGATGAGGTGAAGCTTGCTTAGTACTGTACGCCTTACGCCCGCTCCCTCGCCCATGTGCGCGGTGGCTTGCAGGACGAGGAGAAAATTTTACTACTCCCTCCGTTTACTCCTCGTCCCTACTACCTTGGTTAGAGAGATTATCATATTGTTTGTAATATATATGTCCTTTAGTACTCCCTCCATTTACTTATATAAGGCCACTATAAAAAAATACATTTTGCATCTATACAAGGCTACAAATAGTAATCGAGACAAAAGTTACTACTCCCTCCTTTCCATATGGCTCAATTTCAAAATTTCTCCAACCAAGGTAGACGGTGAGTGGTCGAATTAATTTCGTAGTTTGCACAAGTAATTAGTAAGCTCGTTTTTCTCAAGAAGTTATGTTTACCGAGGCATTAATTAGAACGAATGCATGAATGACCACTAAATTTCCATGAACTTCTACATGCATTCGTGAGTTTTCTCTTGACATTGCTTGCATCGGGTGATCTAACGCACCTCGAAATCCAACATGTGATGGTACTACTACTAGTAGTAGAATTGAGACATATCAAACGAAAAAACGGATGTTTTTTAGATGAGCCCTATAAACCCTAGTGGGTACGTACTCCGTAAAATCAGATTTTTCCAAAACTAAGTCGCTCAACCTTTATTTGCTTGTTTCCCTTCCTGCCTCCTTGCCTTGAATAGACTATGCCATACTCCCCTGCCTGCCGCGCGGGAAAAGACCCGCCCTCTCCTTTTTTTAGTCCAGGTTTGTATCGATGGATCGCATGAAGCAGCAAAAACCCAAGCCGTGACTTGTATACTCCTCCGTTGAGGCTCCCTTTCATGAATTCTCTACTTCCTGTCACCGACATGTGGGACATATAGCAACCGGGTCGACGTGTCAAGCACCAAATAACAGTGCAGAACATTAGGGGGGACGCACCCCACTCGTACCGACCCAGTAGTAGTAATGAGCAATGAGACGTCAAATCACAATGCCGCACCTTCCCAGACAGACAAAGCAACCATTATTTCACACTTCGGTTCGCCATCATCTCAAAACACATAGTATTGCTTCTGCCTCAAGATGGACACGCGCATCGCCTTGGTACATCATGACACGTGGGACCACATGACAGGCCATGCTCCCCCGCCGATCGCTCGGTAAAATCACCTCATTTTTACTTTACTTCCTCCGTATCGGTTTACATGGCATGCACGTTGTTCTAGGTTGAGAATTTAACTGGCTATATATGTGATGTAACAGTACTCTAGCCTTTTAAAAAACACATACTTTTGTACAGTAGTAGTATCGATGGATTGCGCCATGAAGCAAAAATTGAAATTAAAAAAAAGGTGGTACATATAGAGAGCGCTCGTCGCCAAATTATGCATATAGTACTATTAAAAAAGCTAGTACGCGCTTAAATGGGGTGCTAAATGAAATGTAAGAAATACTAGTATGTACGTACTGAAGAGTTAAAGTAACAAGAAGAAACATAACATAGTTCTGCTGGGGGCTCAGCACAACACACCCCTCAAATTAAACTAAGCACATCTGAAATTAAACTATGCAACTAATCCGGTAGACACTACATTAGAACCACCATGAGCAACAACACTGCCACCTTACTCGGAGTCCTCTTCCATGTCCTCGACTTCGTCCTTGTACCTCTTCCTCTTGGCCGATACTTCTTTGCTTGAACCACACACTTGGCTCTTGCTCTTCATCCAACCCTTGTAGATATTGAAACAAAGGTAGCCATCCATTGCAGCGTAGTGGATGTGGTCTATATCTAGTACATTCCGCTGCCATGCATGACAATGAAATGTGTATTGAGGTTTCTCCAGTTTACTGTACGAAGGATGAACCATGGCTCCTGCCAGGGTCAGCATTGAAGGCTGGACACTGGAGGGAAGCAGCCGATTCTTCTGGAGGTCGAAGGGGTTGCCTACAATTAGGCCTATCCGACCCAGGACATCCTTGTCATTCCTAAATTCTACATTAATGAATTTGACTAGGTTGCTCTTGAGGAAGTTCTTAAAATCCAGGCATTCAACGTCGGCATGGCATATGTGGTAGACGAAGCATAAGTCATGCACGCAAACCTGGATCACAGCGGGCTTCTTCCTCTCTTCCTCCTTTAGATCCTTCTCTCGTCCGAGGACTGTGGTGTACTCAACATCTAGCCCAGCGACCCACTCATCATCTGAGTTTTCGAACATGCGTCTGAAGCGAGAAAGGCATCCTTTCACTGTCGCGGAAGGACGGGTGTAGATGACGTCGAACTCATCGCCGGTGATGGTTCTAACCTTGTACTCAGCACCGATCATGGAGATTTGGGACGCCATGGATTTGGGAGGAGGGTTAGGATTAGTGGAACCACCGTAATGTGAAAGGATGGGATGACTAGGAGCGAACTGCCGTAATATTAAAGGACGTGTGTGTACGAGTAGGAGCGAACTGCCAGCGTGCGAACGACAAGGTAGTGGCTTTCCATTCTCCCATGATACGGGCTTCCGAGAGCCCTTGGATCTGAGATCGAACGGTTGCATGGCGAGATTCTAGACCTATGGGTGAATATCCTATCCTGCAGGGTTATTCAGCAAATTTTCAGCAACTTAGCATGCGACCGTTCGATCTCAGATTCAAGGGCTGCCAGCAGCCCGTATCATGGTCGCGCCTACCACGACCGTCGCGTCGCTCGCGCGGTCGCGCCCTTGGAGATTTAACACGGCGCGTTAGGCTATCTGATGTTGGCATGTCATACATAGGTATCACTTAGTCACTCATACTACAACAAGGTTAGCTATAAGGTTGGCTATAAGTGTACTTTTTTACTTCTCTCTATCTCTTTCTCCGTACTCCCTCCGTCCCATAATATAAGAATGTTTTTGACACTAGTGTAGTGCCAAAAACGTTCTTATATTATGGGACAGAGGGAGTAGTATTTATTGCATTTGCCAAGGAGTGACCTCTTCCAATGAAATGGTGCTTAGATGAGATGCTAAGGGCATTAAATGGCTTAGCAATCAAGTCCCCAATGCATAGGTGCTTATTAGTTTTTTGTTGCTAAGTTTGCTTCATTTAATTAGCTATAGAATCAAAATTGTCTTTTCATCTAGGTACACGCGCTTAGCACCGTTTCTTCCTTGGGTCACCAAACTTGCCACATCAGACTTTATGCCTATGTGGCAAGCTTAGCACCTGTAGGAGCAAGTAAGTAGTACAATAGTGGGCTATAAGCCCTCTTTACATGGCATTTTTGCATATGTGGAGCAAAGAGGCAAGCAAAAAGTGGAGAAGTGGGTTCTCATGCAAGAGCCAGTCTCTACTACATGGTGGAGCATTGGGAGATGCACCTACATGGAGGTGGTCAGGAATCGGGAGACTCACGCCGGTCGTAGCACCACAGTTAAAATGATAATGGCAAGTCAAATCACGGGGCCCCACCTGTCTAGCAGTAACTCGCTGTTAAATCACACAGCCCTACGTTTGTAGCAGCCTACTCCCTCATCTACTCGCGTCTCTGTCGAACCGACTAGGCGGAACTGCCCCGCCCACCATGCAGGAAAAGCCTCGCCCTCGACTTTTAAATACTACTACATCCGCTTAAGAATCCAATGATATACTTTTTGTGACATAGTAACTCATATTTAGTTAGTCAACTGGATGACCTAGAACTACGTGCACGCCCTATAAACCCGGACGCCTAAAAAAACAAGACGAAGAGGGTAGTTCGGCATGTATCTTTTTAGATCAATATAGTCGGGATTCACCAAGGAGCAAAACCAAGTGGTAGGTTGCTCCTGTCGTGTTGGCGTAGCAACTCAAGCAGGGTCAGTCCACACACGAAATGGCGACACACTTAACAGGACCCCTTTAGTCGACATGTGGCTCATCCACCGTCTTGTTGTACGTGCGATGCACCAAATTACAGTTTGGAGCAGCGGTTGGAATTGGAGGCACCCCGGTCGTAGCCCCGCAGTAGTAGAAAATGAGCGATCAGGGGTCAAATCACAAAGCCCCACCTTTCCCGCATTAAGATGGACGGACGAAGCAACCATCATTTCATTCTAGGGCGCAAGAGCATAAAGAAAAGAGAAAACAATGATGTGTGCGGCAGCTACCTAGGGCACCCTAGGGTAGGGGTATCCACTACAGATCCTTTTTTTTAAAGCGCCTCCACTACAAATCGGCCTCTCCCTCATCCTCTTGAAGAAAACCGATGATGAGTGTGGCGGTAGGGTTTGTAGGAGTACTACAGCGTGCGGGGCCATGTCGTAGTAAATGGGAGAGGGATTGAGTTCGAGTCGACGCCTTAAATATGTGTGGGCCGCTTGGTTTTACGGGAACGAGGCAACATTTTGGGTTCGGGGACCAGTGGAGATATAGTACGTACAAAAAATGTGGACGTAGGTTCGACCGAAAGGCAATGATGCATGGGCCCTGCATTTTGATATACCCGGGGCCACGTGAAATTTGCTACTCTACTCAAAACTAGTAAGGTACACATGCATTGAACACATGAGATTTCGAAACCAAATTATGAATAAATACACAATATAGCATGTAAAGCTTTGAGTCATATATGCATGATGTAGATGTTCGTTTAGTTCTTATAGTTCATCTCATTCAAAATCGATTAGTTTTATAAAAAATGTTAAGATTCATGGGGTTGTGCATTGTAAAGCATAAAGTAAAAAAACAAATAGTGGCAATTCATTTAGAAAAAAATTCAATTATGATACAGAAGATTCTAGAACAAAGGAGAAGTGCTTGTGTTTTCAGGTTTGTGCATTATGCTTAAGTTCAACCATGGAGTCTTCTAAATTGTGCATGTGGCAGATCTGGTGGAATGTTGATGATATCCAACGGCCAGTAGTGCTCGGCTTTGCCATCTCTGCACTGTCAGATTAGCTTCATCCAGCGACCATCTTTCAAGGTTATTGGCACACTATATAGTTCTTCTGCCATAGTTGCATGTCTTGGAAAAAATCTACTAGTGGGTTGTACTAGCTATTTAGGAATATAAGATGTATACATGGAAGTTGTAGGGAAAGAGATGACATGGAGTATCTCAATTCCTATGAGTAGGGGTTGGAAAAGATATGTCATTTGGTTCACATCATAGGAACTTTTCTATTGAATCTAGAGATGACATGTATCTCAATTCCTATGAGGAGGGATTAGAAAAGAGATGTAATTTGGTTCATATCATAGGAACTTTTCTATTGAATATACACTAATGTTTATTTTCCTTTGAAATTAAGGGAGTATAGGAATCCATTCATATGAACCAAGTGGCTCTAAAGCTATAGAAATGATATCATGTTTATTTCCTTTGAAATGTGGAGTATATGAATCTATTCCTATGAACCAATTGGCTCTAAAGGAAAAAATCCTATAAAATCATATCATATAGAGTTCCTATGATATTCCTCGACACCAAAGGATGGTTGAAATTGCTGCCGGTGATACGATGGTATTTCTTTGTAGACTCCTCCCCCATCTTTATAGTTACCTCTCAAAGATGAATGAAATGATATATACAGGGTATTCTACATGTGCAATTTGGTACATGAAAAATCGGTAAAAGTTTGCGAGGTTCGAATTTTCAATAAAGCTATATGCACTGCATTTTGGAACAGAGGGAGCATACGACAGTTGCTAACACTCACGTGGAAGATTTGTGTGTAGGATGAGTGGCTGTTCTGTTAAATGACATGGCAAAACTGACACTGTCGGATGCCGATCTAACAGTTCTTACGGCGTTCGTCAGGAAAAGGCTTGTGGCGAACATTTGTCGGATAATGATTTACGGACACATGCATTGCATTGATACGTGTCCCCCTCTCTCTCACGCACACACACCCTCATGAATCACGACTCTCCCGAGTCCTCTCGCAGACTCGCACCCACCATCTATCTGCAGGTAGACGTCATGCACATATGTGCTCTTCACACCCTACCCTCAGAACTTCTAAAAAACAAAAGACATCGCACACATTTTATTTTAGCTCACACGTCACACACTTATACCGTTACTCTTGTGGCGAACATTCTTTGGCCATAGTATATTGTACTCTCACAAAGAGAAGCAGTGCATGCATGCACTTGTTCTCTCACACCCACTCGCAGGTACACGTAGGAGCGCATTTTTTTGAAGCTGGTACAACAAAATCACTCCACTATATATATAAGCAGGAGCCTTAGCGCTTGCTTTACTAGGGTTCCTCCCGTTCACTCTCTCATGCTCTCCAGATCTAAGCAAGAAATAGGTGGCCACACTCTCTCTCAGCTCACGGCTGGTCACAAATCCAGCCGAACAACCTCGACCGGGGTAGGGGTGTAGGTGCATCGTTCACGCTGTCGTCAACGGCGAGGGAGGAGACCAACGGCTGCCCACGCGTCCCGATCGGCAGCCACGCCGTTCTCTCCGAGAGTGCGCCGGCTCGGGAGGGCCTCCGACCCCTTCTTCCTCCTTGCGGTATTGTGGCCAAGATGCGGCCTCCCGACGCCGTCTTTGACACATGCCGAAGACCCTCCGGTATATATTCCTTTGAAACCTGCCCTACTCTACTGCCCCAGCTCCCTTTGTGTGGATCTTTTTCTACTTTCGTCCGCTGTTCCAAAGCCACCTAAACTTTTACTATTATTAGAGGTAAAGCTAGTTCATACAGTCGACTCTAAGAGTCGGTTCAAACAGGGAAGAAAGTGGGAAAGTTTTAGCATGAATCTAGGACTTGGTTCTAAGATGAAACGGGGGAAAGTAGTATATACTGGCTACCCAACCGGTCTCTTGCTTGAAAAGACGAAGAAAGCATGGTGGATGGAGAAGGGTGGGGGAAGTGGACCTACCTCTTGTTTGAAAAAGGAAAGAAAGTAACGGGTGTTGGGGGACAACTCAAATGAGAATGAGCAGGTCTAGATTTCCTGTTCTCACACAGGGAAAATGTCGCCAAGGAGATAAAAAATGGGACAAATGCAGACATTCTTCCTGAGTGTTTGCCGCTCTCGGCAGCCACATCTACCTCACCACTTTATGCCCCTGCTGTCTCTACGCCCATATCGCTACCGTTAATGTAAAAACATATGAAGCATTAAGCAATGCCACCTAATGTCACTATAAGTAATGGTCTAGTGCCTTCGATAAATTGAAGCAATGCCACCACCATTTTATGAAGTGCTTCCATCTTGCTTTATTTCCCATGAATTGTGTTTTTGCATTTACACTTAAATCTCACATCGCTAACATTGAATCGTCCCAGTGGAACTGCACGAATTTGATTGCACATTTACTGACCATGTGCTACTCTAATGACAGTAATACTAAAGCTATTGTTCTGCATGTTAATCTAGTGGCAGTGTTGATGTGATGTGGTGCTACTTACTTAAGGACTCTTCATACTGTCAATCTAGTGCCAATTATAACACAATAGATGCTGCTATTAATCATACGCCACTGCAAATATCTGTCACTGTTTAAATAACCATATTTCGTATTTGCGCAAACAGGGATGTCTGTCTCCATATCGTTTCGGGATGTCTGTCTCTTTATCGTTTCTACCCGCGCAATCAAAAGCACACACCTCAGTTTTAGTAGAACTGTGCAAAATGAGATGGCTATCCCTTGTTGCCGTCGTCTAACCACCCGTCTTCCAGGTATTCCTACATTGTTAGTTACTAGGTAGAATAACCAACACAATCTCAATGAAGTTGGTTCATACGTTTTACTTCCTAATTGCAGTGTAGGGATGAGCGAAAACAACTGCATCCTAGTCTGGAATGCACTTTCTACCAGTTCATCCATGGACCGAGGACTAGCTTGCACAGCTGCACGGCGGTTTTGGACAGGTGCACGGACAAGAGGCATTGTGGTCTGCTTATTTCTGCGAATAGCGGTGCTTAAATTTAGTGGAATGCACAAGAATTTCACCTGGTCAGTACACTGCATGGTTTAGTTCAGCATTCCAGCTGAGACCACAATTATAATTGGTTATTCTGGAATGAGAGAACCTAACCCTGGTTGGTGGCAACAAGAAAAAACCAGAGTCAACTCCAGGAAATTTAAGCCTGCTGGGAGTCCCTTGGCTCAGAGAAGCCTTGCTTGTTTTTTCCTGATTTGTAAAACTTCTCACAACTTTGTCTTTTGCTGTGAACTAGTATATGTTTGTGATGTTCTATGAATCATTGAGATGTATAAAATTGCTTAACTTATGCTTTTCAAGTTTTTTATGAAGACAAGTTTAATGTGAGTGTTCCACATGAGCGCTGGACTAGCGTGTGAACGTTTGGAATTTACATTGTGGCCTCAGTTAACTGCATGAACCACTATAACAAGATACATAATTGCTTATATGTCAGATAGCAGATTGTTGATTGTTAGCTGGTCGATAGCCTAGTGTTGAAGCGAGTTGAGCCAATGTGTCGTGTTTTGCACAACTGCTTACAAGTGGGGTAGCACCAACAATGTTTACAAGTACTTATGTATACGTCAGCACACAGTTCTCGAACGAGTGCTCTATTTCATAAAAACACACACTGCTCATATGATAAACTATGACAACTTATCTCTTACCATGCCATATTCACGAAAAAACTAGTGAGGACGCATCTTTTCGTCAAAAATTATGATGGTTCTCACATGATTCACGTGCACATAAAAGTAGCAGCAGTTCCCATAGACGGATTCAAACAGAGTACTAGCCCCAGAGGGGTCAATAACAGGCAAGGTTTGGATAATTAGATACAATCCAAACTACTACTAAACACTAGCTGGGGCAACTATTTCATGACTCGATCTAATTTGGGCTGGACACAAGACGGACCTTGCCATGAACATCATCGAGGACATCCCACAACAGCTCAATCCTGTGAACCTTCATGAAGACAACCTTGTTGCCTTGCCACTGATAAACTTGTTTGTGGAGGCATGCCACGTCATCTTCCTACGTAAGCTTGACAAGAACATTATGCCTCACAAACGAAGGAGTAGCTTTGAACTTCTTGTGCTTCAGTACACCCTGGACAACACGCCTGATAATAGTGAGGCTGGAATACAACTCTTAATTGGTATAATCGCAAATGGCTTCCAGGATCCAACATCCTAAGAACTCTGTTTTCCCAGTGTGTATATCCAGGTCATCCGCCTCATAGCAACTGACATGTACAACCACACAATCCTTGTCTGCATTAGGGCTCTAATTGAAACAGAAACAAATTCTGAATTACTTTTCAGTATAAGAAACACAAGTTATTTAAACCACTATGTATAGCATGGCATCGAAGCTAATAAAATTTTGCATTATTCATCACCACATACTTAGATGAAAAACCACAATCGAGATCGGCAAAGAAGAAAATCACCTTGGGCAGCTCAG
>NC_041389.1:290390902-290398395 GCF_002162155.2 Triticum dicoccoides
TGTAACCTCAAACGGGGCGTTGACCATCTCGGTAGTGGCCGTGAGCGTATCTGGGGTCGGCTCGGTGGCTGCCTCCATCTTCTTGGAGCTCTCTGTCTCGTGGGGATCAGCCTCCTGCGTCTGATCCAATATCGGCAGATCTTTGCCTTGTTCTCCTTAGTCCATCATGAAACTGACGAATACTGGGAGACCACTGAAAGGAAAACACAATCGCAATGACAATGAAACAAAAAAGAGAGTGAGGATCGGTTACTGCTTTGCAAAATTTCGTTTTTTCTCTGAACGAAAATATACCAACATCCCGGATCCGCTTACCTTCCCTTCGTTGGGAGAGAAGAAAGTGGAAGATGTGAGTGTTGCTTTTCTTGAAGACGGTGAGGGAGAAGGGGATTCAGCGAAGAGTGAAATGATGGTTGCTTCATCCGTCAAACTTAGATTGCGGGGAGGTGGGGTTTTGT
This sequence comes from Triticum dicoccoides, assembly GCF_002162155.2. NCBI lineage: Eukaryota > Viridiplantae > Streptophyta > Magnoliopsida > Poales > Poaceae > Triticum > Triticum dicoccoides. The sequence goes on from NC_041389.1 coordinate 290,391,361, forward strand.
GATACGATGGCTCGTTACTGCCGCGCTACGACCGGGGTGACTCTCCGCCTGCATACTGCCATCAAATTTGGTGGATGGCATTTGGGCCCGCACACTGCATGGCCCGCATGTCGGTGAACAAAAGTATAACGGCATTCAGTAGAGGGGGACGTTTCAATGACCTAGGAGGAGCCAGAAGCGGTATTGTATCCACTATACTAGTAGTAATTGTTTTCTGGGTAGCTATAGAGTGTGTCCACTGTACTAGTAGTAATTGTTTCTCTGGGACCAAGACAAAACAGCCCATCCACACTAGTAAATAGTAAAATCAATTCAAAAGCCCATATATTTACTGAATGAGAGGTGCTACCCACACCCAGCACACCGCCCCCAAAAAAACCTAGGTGCTCTTCTTCCTCCTCGCTCCCACCTACCTCACGTCAGCTCGCTCCACTCGTACCCCCAAATTCCTCACCTCACTCCTACAGAAAACCACAGCTCCCCTTCTTCCTCACTACTACAGAAAACCCCCAGCTCCCCTTCTTCTTAACTCGCACTACAACTAGGCTCGTCATTCGTTACTCTGCTCAAATCCATGTGCGTGATGCGACGCCCTCGAAGAAAATGGAGTCGGCTGACCCCAGCGCCAAGAAGATGAGGCTCCCGCCAGCGGCGACGCCTATTGTAGATCCCTTACCCGGCAGCGCGGGGAGAACCGGCGACCCCACCCCCACCGGATCCCAGGAACCCATAGAATCTCGGGTGGACCACATCAGCGATCTCCCAGACGCCGTCCTTGGGGAGATCATCTCGCTTCTCCCCACCAAGGATTGCTACCGCCCCCAAGTCCTCAAAATTTGGTGGCACCCTCTATGGTGCGCCGTAACCCTTAATCTCGACTGTCGTCATCTATCTTTCTTCAATGATTTTGAAATCCCCAAAGCCATCATCTCCTCCCACCAGGGCTCCGTTCAAAGCCTCTGCATCCCGTCATGCTACCTGAGCAAGCATACCATGCCCTGCACGGTGGACGCCTGGCTAAAATCCCCTTAATTCACAGAACTACAGCTGCTTGAGTCCTACTATTCCCCTGGAAATCACATACCACGTACTGACCGCCATGTACTTGTGCCCTCAGCACCGATGTCCATCTCGCGGTTTTCCTCTTCTCTCCACACCGCCACCTTTGCGCTGTGCTACCTACCAGACAATCTGGTACTAAACCTTCGACTCCCATTTCTCAAGAAACTTTCACTTGTGCGGGTTCGTATATCGGAGGCCTCATTGCACAACATCATCCACTCCAGTTGCCCTGCCCTGGAATGCTTGATGCTTGTTTTCACAGTTAGAATCGGTTGTCTCCAAATAAAGTCGCCTAACCTTGTAAGAATTGGAATTTCTTTTGATGGAAGGCAGCTCATCATCCAAGACACCCCTTCACTTCAAAGGTTGATCCTTGATTCTAGTTATTCACCATTGCAAATAACCGTCCTCTTTGCGCCTAAACTGGAGACCTTGGGTGTAATACATGATCTCTGTGCTCATTTCAATATGGTGTTTGGCTCCACAGTTCTTCAGGTACTTTATAGTATCATCTACACTTGTAACCATAAGCTGCATTTTAAATTTCTGCGCATAAGTTATATATCATCTTGGAGTACACATTTTGTACTAATATTATGTTCTATGCTCAATGAAGAGTTTCTCCATGGATGGCCTATCAATGGTACTGGATTCTGTCAAGATCTTATATATCAAATGAATAGTTTTGATCTGAACAAGATTATTGGCTTGCTGCAATGCTTTCCATGTCTGGAGAAGTTGTATATAAAGGTGATAATTTCACGCACATTGGAAGCCCGCATATAGTGTACTAGAATTAACCGTTCAGTTGTTGCTCTTTCGACACTCTTTTTTTAGACCTTAACTGTTTTCAATCTTCATGTCTATTTAGGCAACAGGACGGGGTAAGAAAGTTATACCCAATCGGTGGATCGTAAGCATCGGGATTTTCTATCTTCTCATGAGATTTGATTGAAGACAATAACGCTAGAACGATATGTAACCAACCGTGCAAACACTAGATTTGTCACATTCTTCATGCTGAATGCGAGGTTACTATTGTCCATCAGGCTTAAGTTTATCAGCAGCATGGTTTTGATGGATGGGTATGTCGAGGAGCAAAAAAAGGAGTTTCGGGGTGGGCAAAAGAGCTTCTGAACATGTCAGGCTTCGATTTACAACATATTGTGGTCATAGTCCAGTAAATTTTACGACCCAGGATGTTCATTCTATGGACCTGACCGATCCTTTGACTGTGACTGCCGAAAACAGTGCTGGAGTTAGATGTTGTTGCCCTTTTCAACCTGGGTTTTTTTGTAAACCTAATGAATAATTAACCCTCGTGCTTTTGTACAGTAAGCTGGATTTAGATGTTCTTGCCCTTTTCAACTCGGCCGTGACTGTCATATTTTCTTTGAAACAAGGCAAATGGCTTGCCATTCGTTTAATTTAGAGTGAAATATTGTAACAAATCCCAACCAAGGGAAATAACATCACTCTCGCCGGCTGCTTGAGATCACTGTGCATTACAGAAGCCAAGTGATTAGCCCCCACAAGCACCCACAAACTTATTTCGAACTAGCACATCAAATGGGCTGTAACTTTTCATAGGAAAGGCTGCATGACCGTGGCAGATTTGGATTCTGACATTTGGGACCCACAGGAAATAGCCTATCCAAGGTGGTGTCGACTTACTAGCCAGTCAACAAACGATTCTGCCTACCAACCGTTGGATTGACATCCAACATCTGTCATGTATCTTCTATCTCTTGTCTTCTTCTTCCTCCAGCCGCCCAAACCAAACCACCCAGTTGGCTCCACCTGCTCCCGCCGCCCATGGCTGGATGCGCCTCCACCGCCCTACCGTACGTACCCTCCAATGTTGGCCAGTCCCTCCCTCTATTCCCCCACACGTCATGTTATTCTCCGGTGACATCAGCCCCAACACGCACCCGCACCCGAACCAGTCAACCCTCGTACTCCCCTCCGCCTGCGACTGGACTGGCGCATCTTCCACGGCTCCTGTTCATTCCGTCCGAGGCCTCGCCGTTGTCCTCCGCCTTGCGGCCTTGGTTCGCTCGCCTTGTGCGGTGTGCCGCCCTCTTGCGTTGTCAACCTTGTCAACAACTGAGAGGAACAAGGAGATGACTATATGTGGAGAGGATGACAGTAGGGACCCACCAGCGTCATGGCAGTACGCAAGCAAGTGCCTCTATATTACAAGCCCAAAAATATGGTCCGTCCTAATGGTTGGACATCTGGGGCTCACGCCATTGTCAACATAGTCAATAAACGAGAGAATTACACTATGAGCGGCTGACACCAGGGACCCAACAGGTCACGCAGTTTTTTTTGGAAGAACAAGCAGTTGTTATTTATACTAGTTTTAGCGACTGATCAAGGTAACAATGGGGCTGTGCGGGGGTTGTGGCCCGTCTAGCCAGGGTTTTATTTATGTTCACCACATCATGAGCCCAGTTATGTTTTTTTCTTGCTGAAAATGGCTTGCCCAGTTCTATTTTTTTAAAGAAATACCCAAACGAGGCATACTTGCTTTATCGGCCCTGCTGGGCTGCAAATCTTTCAAGACGAGGAGAGTTTCATTCGGTTTGCCCAGAAATGGGTTCTACATTTTTAAAACACATCAAACCGGGAATTAGTTTCAATTTTTTTTCATTACAAGATTTTAAATTCCATTGATTTTTATGCGTGGACAATTATTTGGATTTTATATTTATATAAATTATTTTTCAAAATAGTTTGAATGTGAATCGTATTTCGGGATTAAAAACAGTTGGCCGCACCGAAATATGCAAAATTTCGTAACTTTTTAACCGTGGACACAATATGGGGTGTAATGCTAACAAAAAGAAGATGGGCTCCAAAAAAATCTTAAGAATTAGCAAATGGGTTGTACATTATTAGAAATAATGGCAGATGGGTTGTATGATGTTTTCCACAGATTTGAGGCTGACTTGTGCGCCTACTACAGGTTGACGCGTATGCTTTCCTAAAAAAAGATTGACGCACACGCAACACCCTGTCAACTTAGTCAACACACGAGAGCAGTGACTGTTGGATGTCCATCCAATGGCTGTCGTGCTTCTTGAATCTCTGCTCTTCCCGCTCCAGCCGCTCAAACAAGCGCCAGCGGGACTGCCTGCTCCCTCCTCCCATACGGCCGGCTATGCTACTGCGTAGGCTTCACGGCCCCACCGTTGTCCCATCCCTGGCCTAGCCATCCCTCTACTCACCCACACCTGCTGTTATTCTCCGGGGATGGTAGACGAACCAGTAAACCCTCGTACTCCTCCGCGTGGGAAACAACTACTGAGTATTCCCTGGCTCCGTGTCGTTCCCTTCCTAGGCCTCGCCGTCGTCCACCGCCCTGGTGCTCTCGGCGCGGCCTGGTCAACGTGGTCAATGAACGACATCCATCGGAAGTGTACTGTACGTGGAGAGGCTAACGGCTAGGTCCACGGCCACACGCAAGGAAATGCCTCCTTATTACGAGCAAAATAATGATTCCTCCACCTAACAACTAGGACCACGGGAACGGCCTCCGTATTTCGCGAAAAAACATTCCCCCCATTGACAGGTCGGACCCACCAGCTATATCTTCGCACGCAAGGAAGTGCCTCCTTATTACGCACAGAAAATGAATACCCCCTGCTAGCTGGGACCCACCATAGTGGGTGGCTGACTTGTGGGCCTACTAAGTTCACGGGGACGGATGGGCTTTGTCAACTTAGTCAATACTCCAGTGACCGTATGATGTCCATCCAACGGCCATAGTGCTTCTTCAACCTCTAGTCTTCTTGCTCCAGCCGCCCAACACCCCATACTACTCCCACCGCTGGCCAGGCCATCCCTCCACTCACCCACACCCCTGTTATTCTGGGGCGACGACAGCCTCACACCATAGCCGAACCAGTGAACCCTCGTACTCCTCTCCGCATGGGCATCCACTGCCGCGTCTTCCCCGACTCCACGTCGTCCCCTTCCTAGGCCTCGCCGTCGTCCACCGCCGTGGTGCTCTCGGCGCGGCATTGTCAATGTGGTGAACGACTGACTTCCATCGGAAGAGTATTGTACATGGAGAGGCTAACAGCTGGGTCCGCGACAGCTGCAAGGAAGTGCCTCCTTATTACGTGGAAAATAATTATTCCTCCACCTGACAACAGGGACCAACCGGATAGGGCACCGTATTTTGCAAAATACATTTCCCCCTGACTGCTGGGACCCATCGGACGGGCCATCGTATTTCGCGAAAAAACGTTCCCCCCGCTGTCAGCTCAGACCCACCGGAAGTGCCTCCTCATTACGCACAAAAAAATGAATACTCCCCTGCTAGCTGGGACCCACCTTGGTGGGAGGCTGACTTGTGGGCCTACTAAGTTGACGGGGACGGAGGGCTTTGTCAACTTAGTCAATATGAACGATTCTAGCTCTAGTGACCGTACGATGTCCATCCAACGGCCGTAGTGCTTCTTCAATCTCTGGTCTTCTTGCTCCAGCCGCCCAAAGCAGCGCCAGTTGTGCCGCATGCTCCTGCCTCCCGTGGCCGGCTGTGTTGCCGCGGAGGCCTCACCGGCCCCTACTATTCCCACTGCTGGCCAGGCCGTGCAGCAATGGCAGCCTCACACCAAAGTCGAACCAGTGAACCCTCGTACTCCTCTCCGCGTGGGCTTCCACTGCCGCGTCTTCCCTGGCTCCGTGTCATCCCCTTCCTAGGCCTCGCAGTCGTCCACTGCCCTAGTGCTCTCCCGCAGCATGGTCAACGTGGTCAAGGAACGACTTCCATCGGAAGAGTACTGTATGTGGAGAGACTGACAGCTGGGTCCACGGCGGCCGCAAGGAAGTGCCTCCTTATTACGCGCAAAATAATTATTCCTCCACCTGACAACAGGGACCCACCGGACGAGCCACCGTATTTCGCAAAAAAAAGTTTCCCCCTGACTGCTGGGACCCACCAGCTACATCTTCGCACGCAAGGAAGTGCATCCGAGCAAAAAAACGATTCACCCCCTGACTGCTGGGACCCACCAGCTACATCTTCGCATGCAAGGAAGTGCCTGACAGTCGGGACCCACCTGGTCGAAGCATACATAGTGTTGTCATTTTTGTTGTGAACGTGTTCATACATACTGGTCGATGTAGAGGCGCGCACGTGTCGTAGTAGAGGCGCGTACGTACCATGCACATGTACGTACAACGACCAGTGTGCAAGAAAGAAAATACGGCCACGTACGTACATACGGGCGGGGTCTCGAACGCCTACTCGCGCATACGTACGGCCAGGGCTCGTGTACATGGCTAGGTCGGAACGGAGAAACAACGTCGTCGTCGTGTTCATGGGGAGCCAACCGGTTGGGTCGAAACGAAATGCATCGTTGTGTTCATCGGGAGGGCATGGATGGAACAGGCGATGGAAACGAGGCCTGGCGTACCGCAGAACGGAAGAAACGGCCTTGTGTTCTATCAGCTATGTTCGAAACGGGATCCTATTCATTGGGAGGGGTCTGGCGTACCGCAAAACGGAGGAAACTGACTTGGGTTGGACCTCCTACGATCAAAACGGGGTCCTATTGATCGGGAGGGGTGTGGCGTACCGCAAAACGGACGAAACAGACTTGTGTTGGAGCTCTACGGTCAAAACAGGGGTCCTGTTCATCGGGAGGGGTGTGGCGTACCGCAAAACGGGACTCCACAGGATACTGTTCATCTCCACCGTCGACCTCCTCCAGCCTCCACGGGCCACAGTTCATCCACCGTCGACCTCCTCCAGCCTCCACCTGCTCCTGTTCATCCACAGGCTCCTGTTCATCCAGACTCCACCGCGCGCTACTCCACCGGCTACTGTTCAACCGCCCCTCTCCACAGGCTCCTGTTCAACCACCCCTCCACGGGCTACTGTTCATCCACCCCTCCATTGTCTACTGTTGATCCAGCCCTCCACAGGGTCGTCCTGTTCATCCAGCCCTCCACGGGGTC
>NC_041389.1:290398767-290407317 GCF_002162155.2 Triticum dicoccoides
GCAACGCTCACTGTTCATCCAAACCCCCCTGCAACACTCATTGTTCATCCAGAGGCAGCATCGATTGGCTTTAGTTAGCAGCAGTAGCGAAGTAATCGCTCGATCACTTGGGTTCAGTAACGCGTAGCCTGCAGTGCAATCGCTTGGGTTTAGTTAGGCGATGCCTCGCTCGGGTTCAGTTAGAGCCCAACGCCTCGAACACACACGCGTACGTGTATGAGAGAAACACGCATCGCTCGGCCCCCGATCACCCACCGTAACCGGGAACTCCCCGAAAGTTTTCCCGTCATGGATGGCCCAAAGAATTCATGCAGCTGCGTCTCCGGCCCGCCCAAGATGAAAAGCCCATTTTCTGTCATGATTTTTTGTTATAGAAGTAGGATCCCACTACATCTATGATGATACCGGGTTTTTCACAATTATCGTCATAGAAGTGTCATAAGTATGACAGAAAAAAAATTCATTCGGCCCAAAATGTCACGGGTGTGTCTTTTTTTGTAGTGTCGGGGCTTGTAGCTATACATAGCTCGCTGTTGAGGCCAATCGTACCATGGGGTGACAAGAGTGCATGATATCACCTTGTTAGTTGTGGGAATAATGACCTTGATGACCATTGTCAAGACTGTTGATCCTGTGTTGTTTGCTCCAGAACTTATCGATCCTTTCATTATATGAGATGTCTCTCTCTACTTATCTTCATTTACATGACTCATGAGTTTGTTGAATCCTTACCTTCCTTAGGTAAATTTGCTTGAGCATTGTCGTATCTCGTATGATTGATTTGTATGACCGGAGATCTATGCCCACCATATACGTAAGAATATGCAACCAAGCACTCGATCTTTGCGGTAGGCATATCTCTTGACTGAATTGTACTTCTGACAAAAATGTTGCGGATTTGATCCTTGAGATGCACTATGACATACTGCCCACTCATAGTGGAATATTAGACGACTGTGCATAGTGTTGTATTGCCGCAGGCTGGGTGTCTTATGTGGTAAGGCATCCAAGTAGCTTGCTAAAGAAGACTTGATAGCTTACATCGAAGACTCGGTTGCGGTGGCGTGCTGGAAAGGCTGGGTTTCCTACCTGAGAAGCTTCTCCTCAGGTTGCTTGTTGCGACAGATTCAATTCCTTCTGTCAAAAGACTTTACCGAGGTACCTTGCTATGGAAGACTGACTATCTTGGTCCGAGAACTGTCCATATACTATACTGACAAAAATTGAGGAGCCTTGCATCACAAGTTTCTTCCGGTAGCATGTGGAAGAAGATTGGGTTTCTCATAACCAAAGCTTCATACTTGATATGTAGACTGATAACCATACGCATGCCCGTAATATTTTGCGGCTGGTTACTAGCATGAGAAAAAATGTTCTGACTATCTTCATTGATTATAGAACATTCCGGCTTCCTTTCGGAGTATAACACATTTCGAGCATCATTCATTGTTGTGCCAAAACTTGTATATGATTCATTTCTTTAACTGAAAAATATACCATTGCTCTTGTACCTGACTTGTCTTCCAGTTGGCTGGGTCATTACTGTTGGGAGGATTAAGTACTAATGTAGACTTGATGTGTTTAGCTGAGCTTCTTCCAAATATTTTAAATCCTTATTGCTTCTTTGAGTCCGGTGTCGGAGGATGAGCAACTTCCATAAGGGGAAATAAAGTAACACCAAGGGAATAAAAGAAAGAAGCAAAAGAAACAACTCAACTAAACAAAAGCACACACAAACAAAGTCACATATTAATGCTAGTCACACAATATGCACTACAAAAAAATACACTTCCGTGATGATACGTGTTTGTCACAGTAGTTTGCGTTTTTTGTCATGCATGTACATCCATGACGATTTTATGACAGAATCAAGATAGTCATACATGTGCTGTCATAGAAGTGTTCCATGACATTACCAAAATTATCACCACGGAAGTGTCCACTTCCATGACAATAAATCGCGCGTCATAGAAGTGCTTTCGTCAAGGGTGACCAACACGTGGCATCCACCGTAACGGAACACCGTTAAGCTATCGGGTCCGGTTTTGGATCTGATAACCCGTTAACAGCCCCGACCAATGGGGATTTTCCACATGTAAAATCATCATTGGCTGGAGGAAACACGTGTCGCCTCATCGTTGGGACACATGTCATCCACTCATTGGACAGAATGCGCCTATGATACGTCGACATGTGGCATGGCCCAACAGAGGCCCATTCCTGTGAAAAGGCCGGCCCATTTGACTTGGCAAAAAGGTGGCGGGCCGGCCCATGGAAAGCCTGTTAACGGCATGTTCACATATGGCCCATTTACATCCCGCTAACCCAAGGCCCGTTATGCCCTATCTGAATTAGGCCCAGTAGCGTCATCTGGTCCACCCAATACGATTCCAGCCCATTTTCACTTCTGGCCCATGTATGGCCCATGACGTCTTTCGGCCCATATGAGGCCCTTTGTAACTCTTGTCCCATTAACGGCCTGTGGCGAAACTGGCCCGTAATGAACAATGTATCACTTTATACCCATTAACGGCCCGTGGTGAAACTGGCCTGTAATGAACAGTGTATCACTTTATACCCATTAACGGCCTGTTATTCCGTTGGGCCGTTTCCAGCCCATGTTATCTTTCGGCCTTCTCAAAGCCCATTTATTCTTGGGCTCATTTCTAGCATTCGTTTACTTACGGCCTGTTATGTCATGTCTGCTTGTGGGCTAAATTCAGCGCGAGGTTACAGTCGGCCCATTTGTGGCCCATTAATACGTTGGGCCGTTTTCATAGCGTCATCAAATACGGCTGATTAACAACGGCCCGTTATGGTCGGCCCATGAGCAGATGATTCCAACTCTAGCCCGTTTACGGCCATAATGCGGTCTGTTATTGGCCCATGTTTGGCCAACCGAGTATATGACCCGTAGAAGGCCCATTGATGATATGGCCCGTAGAAGGCTCATTGTGTCTATGACCCGTATAAGGCCCATTGTTTCTACGACCCATAGAAGGCCCATTGTTTCTACGGCCCATAGGAGGGAAATGGTAACTACAGTAAATATGTAGCCCATGGTTATTGTGGCCTAGTTTTAAAAAATAGGTTATTGCGGCCACTAGCAAACTGCGGAAAAAGAACTGCACTGACTACAAGCAAAGAAATAAACAAGACAATAAGGAAATAAATAAGCAAGCAACTTACGCTAGGCTATCACGGCTATTACACATATTACATCCACTAGGCATCAAAGTACGCCACCAATGCAAATATAGGGAACACAACAGCATATAAACGCCGCAGCAAAACAAGTCCAGAACTGAAACCACTTCAGAAGAGCTCAAGAAACAATATCCTGGGTACCCATAATGCTGGCAAGATGCTTCGCAAGCTTATTAACATTCTCTTGTTTGGCGCTTAAGTCCTCCAGCACTTGATGTTGCACCAGAAAGTATGCATCTGAATTCTGCAGGGACTTCCTCAGTCCTTCGGCTTCCTGTCGCATAACATCTGATCGATGTATTTCAACTTGAAGTTGAGACTAAAGAAACCAAACTGATCTAGGCAACGAGTTCAAAGAGCTGGTGCCAGCAGTAGTAGCTAGTAACTCGAACACTACATCAAGACAGGACTTTGGGGTTGTCTCAGTGTCTTCAATATAGTTTTTATCAGCTTTCTTGGAGACCAATAGGGATGTCTCACTATCTTGAACCTTATCTGCATTACTTCCTTTACCATTTCATAACGGGGTACTCTTCTCCAATATTTTATCCGCGTTCTAAAAGAGAAACAAACAAACACATCACATGTTTACAATGTAGTATATGAAACTCATTTTGGTAAACCAGTTCAGTAGTAAGGTGGACAGGATAACAGTGTGAAACAAACATATATCTATGTAGTATGGTCACTGTATGGTCTATATCGTTCTAGTTTATGTTGCCAAATCAAGATAGATACAGTTCGAATCATATCTATTTAAGACAAAGCAACATAGACAGAATATAAGTGTGGGAAACTACACAGCAATAACAACACTTGTAATGTGCATGGCATGAGAACATAACTGTTTATTCAATTGAAACTAAAATAAACATAGAGCCAGTTACAAAAGCAAACACGTTAAAGAAACAGGTTTAAAACATACCTGTTGTGCCATTGGAGTTTCAATTGCATCCTTCATATTTGAAATTAGTTGGTATGAGTAAATACAATGATGCAAGAGCAAAGTAGTATGAACCATAGCTACGGAACCTGACCTGAGAACAATTCTTCTTCTGCTTTAAGCGTTGACTTGGGGTTCGGAGTGGTGGTCCTCGTGCTTTGGGCACTGCAGTTGCCTTACTAACTGCTTGTGTTTGGGTGCTCTGTGGTGGAGACGGTGTTGTGTCAACGGGAACTGGGTTACTATCTGCTAGGGTTGGGGTTAGAAGGGGTGTAGCTGGTTCTCTGTCCAACTGGGTAGGGGTACAATCTTCATGAGTCTGGGTTATGTGTGGTGGGGCTGGTTCTTGGGAAAGTACAATCGTGGTTCTATCTGCATCAACAGGTAGCAAGATCTTTTTTGAAGACCGTGCTTTTACTCCCACAGATACTGCCATCACCCCCTCCAATTGAAATGGCTAATAAATAAGAAAAGTAATTGAATGTACAGACATTGTAAGATAGACAGGTGCAATGGATAGTAGGGAAGAAAACATGGCATGAAATAATTCACATTTATGTTGTCTAACCAAATAGAATAGCAGGGCATAATTTCACATATATGATGGCTAATTAAACAGGATAGCATGACACAATTTCACATGTATGATGGCTAACTAAACAGGATGGAATGACATACTTCAGAATATGATGACTATGTAAATATGATGACATGATATAACTATACGATGTGTCTATTAAAGTGGTTGGCATGCCATAAATCACAAACATGCCATCGATGGAAACATGATGGCATGATATAATTCACGGATGGAATGACATAATTTAAAATATGATGACTATGTAAATAGGATGAGATGATATAACTATATTATGTCTTTAGAAAATGGGTTGGCATGTCATAACTCAGATACATGATGTCTATGTAAACATCATGGCATGACATAATTCAAATATATGATTTATATACTAAGGAAGTGAGCAGAGGGCAATCGCATATATGATGTGTCAACTAAGGAGATGGCATTCAATATTGTGTATATGATGTAAAAACTAAGCATTGCAATCCAACATATGCATGATATGAGTAATCTAATCCTTCCAAGTTTGAGCATACACCTCAGGGGGGTGATAGGACTGGTCATCTGCCTCTGAATCCTCCTCTGAAGAGCTATCTGTAACCAACAAGATATCTGCTTCAGAAGGTAGCATTGTCTGCTCTGAAGACATTGTTTTCACTCTAGATTTCTCCATCACCAATTCAAATGGCTGATGCATAGGAAGAGCAGTTGAATATACAAACATTGTCGACAAAAGTAGTGAGAAATACAAAAAAAAGGACGGCATGATATAATTCACATATATGACGCTTGCCTAAACAGCATGGCATTGCTAATTCACATATATAATGCCTTGCAACAAGATGGCATTGCATAATTCACATATATGGTAATTAGACACTAAACAGGTGGCATTCACACAAAGCATGTCTAAACTAAGCAAATGACATAGCAATGCAAGATACCATATGCATGATATGAGCAACATAACCCTGCCAAGTTAGAGCATGCACCTCGGGGGGGGGGGGGAATATGACTAGTCATCTGTCTCTGAATCCTCCTCTAAGGAGCTATCAGTAACTAGCAAGACATGCGCTTCGTCAGATAGCATTGTCTGCTCTGAAGACCTTGTTTCCACTCAAGATTTTTCCATGACCGTGCCGAATGGCTGATGCACAGGAAGAGTAATTAAACGTACTAAAATTGTTGAAAAATTTAACACATAATAAAAAAATGATGGCATGATATAATTCACATATAAGATGACTGGCTAACCAGGGTGGTATTGCAAAATTCACATATATGATGCCTAGCTAAACAAGATGGCATTGCATGATTCACATATATGATAAAGAAACTAAATAGATGGCATTGACACAAAGCATGTCTAAACTAAAAAGATAACATCTTTAATGTATATAGTAAGCAATGCAAGGCACCATATGAATGATATTACCAACATCAGCATGCCAAGTTAGATCGAAGACCTCATGGGGTAAATAGGAGTGGTCTTCTCCTTCTGAATCCCCCTCAGAACAGTTATCTTCCTCTTGATTATGATCCGAAATGGGTGGATGGGGGCTGCCTTTGCGCCCACCATGGAGCGGCGTCTGCATGAAATTTTATTGCCACGCAAGGCTCGTCTCTTTTTGCTCTACATGATCAGTTCCATTATGTACAATAACTGGCATGCATAGGAATAAAACATAGTGAGATTATGTAAGGAGTGCATGCACAAATCCAGAGTGATGGTAGCAAACTGTGGATAGACCCAAAACCAATGATAGCAGGCAGATAATAGCTTTAGTTAAAAAATACAGATAATGGCTCCTTTAATGTTTGTTTGCACCCAACATGAAACTAATAGTAGACACCCGAGATTAACCAGATAGTAGATAGATAGTACTGATTGCTGCCTATGTACCCCACAACCATTTAAAAACTCAAGTTTCAGCATTAGTTTGGACCTGAATCTGAGTCTAATAGGTGAACACGACGATAATGTAGCATGTCATCATATTAAGCGATGCATAATGTAAGCAGACACGGAAGAGTGCTACCTCTCTTGCGGACCTGTGTAGTCCTCAAGGTCATCTGCTCAGTTGATGATGGTAATGCAGTTGTCGTGGTTGTCAGCGCGGGGAAGAAGATTTGAGGCGGCGAAAGACAGTCTGGAGAGCGGATCCCTGCTGTGGTGAACCCTTCCATCGTTGGAGCAGCTGAGCTGGGGTGGAACGCAGTGCCGCAGGAGCAGGACAAACCACACAAGGTTTTCTTTGACACATATCTATAAGAGAAGTAATTGAGTAAGGGCTTGTTTGAATTTGAGAACTCTAACAATGCAGGGATAGGAAATAGACAGGAATAGGATAGGAATGCACATGCAAAACAGAGAATTTAAAAACACATGATTTCTTGCAATCTGGGTGTTTGATTCACAAGAATGGGAAGATCACAGGATGCAAAAAGAGCATGGTGAGATTAAGTCAAACCATAAGAAAATGTACGATTATAATGCTATTATGCTACTATCTCTTAGTCTTGTGCTTGATGAATAGGAATATGAAAAGGAGGACAAGTGGAAATAGAATTCCTATGGTTTTTCTTTCAAGGAGACACTAAAGGAACGAATCCTATAGTTTTCCTTTGCTCCAGTCCTTTGCACCAAATTCATGAAAAGTAGTACCATAGGAAACTTTCCAATTCCTATGTTTTTCATTCACTTTCCCTTTCAAGCACTGGCAATTCTAGTAGGCAGGCTTGAGCAAGGAAAATCCTACACTAAAAAATTGTTTTTGTGCTACTTCTATTACTTTGGACCCAGGCCACTGCCATACTAGCTCAACTCCCAGGCCCATCGACAAATGCACAGCTCAAACGCGCAGAGATAAATAATGATGGCGTTCAAGAGAGTCCATCACGGATATCTAAGTTGCATGGTACCTCACTGCTTATCATATAGTAGGATAAAATAATCGTATTTCATGTTACTATGTGTGCTCAGTGGACAATATATATAACATGTAGAGTAAAAAAGAGATGCAACAAGTGTACAACCTCTTTGGCGAAGCCATGTCGATCTCAGCGTGATTGGGTTGGACGGTGAGGATGCTTTGGCTGACTTGGCTGTCTAAGGAGGGGAAGAAGATCTTAGGCGTCTCGAGATGGAGCCCGGGGTATTGCTCCGCTGTGATGGAGGGTCTCGTTGTTGGAGCAGCTCCGGTGAGTTGTACGACGCCAAGGCTGAAGCAGGACAAGAGAGACAACGTTAATCTGACTGGAATTCTAATAGCATCTCCAATACATGACGTAAAATACATAACCACTAGTGCTAGATGTAAAATACATCAGCCACTCATCTCTGAACTTAAGTGTCGAAACTGAATTTAACTGTCGAAACTGAACTTAACTGTCAAAACTGAATTCTGCTGTCAAAACAGAATTTTACTGTCGAAACTGAACGCACTAGCAAGGTGAGGCTACACGTCAGTCGACTGACTTCTTCATCTCTGGTCAGTCGATTTTGCAGCCGTTGGATACGAAATCAAGGGCCTGCAGTTCATCTTCAACCTCCACCCCCCTGAGCCGCCAGCCACCACCGGCCAAATAGCAGCACCCCGCCGCCCGCGACCGGCGGTGCACCGCCCTGCCCGCCCCGAAAACACTCCCCACTACCGGTCCGCCGCTGCCCCGGCCATCCCTCTAGGCCCCCCCGTGCCGAGCTTTTTCTTCGGCGATCCCCACGCCACCGCCCCACCACCACCGGCAACCAACGCCCCCACCCTGAACCCTAAGATAGATAGTGGGGTACCTCTTCGACGAGCCCCCCTCCCTGCCGCGG
>NC_041389.1:290407691-290417514 GCF_002162155.2 Triticum dicoccoides
CCCCCACCCCTGAAAATCGACTGACCCAAAAGTTGATTCGGTCGACTAAAGTGTAGCTAAATCGAGCAGTATTGCAAGCAAGAGCAAGAGCGAGAGCAGCAGCCCGAGCAAGAGCAATAGCAAGAGCAGAAAAGGTAGGGGACCGAGAGCAAGAGCAGAGTAGCAGTGCGAGCGAGAGCTAAAGCAGTAGCAGCTCCTACTGATGTGGACGTCGCCGCCGAGGGAGCGATGCCGTGGAGGAAGTGGCCGGCGACGCCGCCGTGGATGGAGCCGCGCCGTGTCTGCTCAGGACTAAGCGCCAGCAGCATCGTGAGATCAAATCAAGAAGAAAATGCGGCGACTAGTGTACAACCTCTTTGGTGGCACCGATTAGGCCGCAGCTTCATCCGAGGAAACGGTGATGATGATGCTCTTTCGATGGTGCATGTGAAGACGGCAGTGTGGGAATGGAGGTGCCGTGAAAGACAAGGGGAACGTCAGGGCAGCTCCTTGGAGGTGGAGGACGGGGTCGCTGAACCGGCGGGATAACGAGATCGACGACGGATCCTCATCTGGTACGATGCATGAGGGACGTCGAGGTGTTGCTGTGGACGACGTCGTCGGGGAAGAGGCTCCAGATGGGTGGCGGACGGAGGAGGGTGTGGGGCTTCGTCGCGGGTTTTTGCGGCCTCGGTGTACGAATGGGTGGGCGGATGGGATGGGAGTGGGGAACCATGGCTTAGGAACGCGCTTGTCCGAAATGTGGGGTAAGTTACGAAAGTACCTGTAACACCCACGATGTGGCTATATCTCCCACGTGTCGAAGCACGACTTAGAGGCATAACCGCATTGTGGTTTTGTCGCAAGAAGGGTCATCTTCACACAATCCCATGTAATGAACAAGAATGGGATAAAGAGTTGGCTTACAATCGCCACTTCACACAATGAACATATAATTCAAACATCATTCAGAGTACACACATAGTCCGACTACGGACGAAGCCAAAAGAAAAGAAGATAACCCAACTGCTAGATCCCCGATCGTCCCAACTGGGCTCCACTACTGATCATCAAGAAACAAAACATAGCAACAACTAAGATCTTTGTTGAGCTCCCATCTGAGCTCGGTTGCATCATCTGCACTGGTATCATCGGCACCTGAAACTGTTGTGATAGTATCTGGTGAGTCACGAGGACTCAACAATCTCAAAACCCGCGAGATCAAGACTATTTAAGCTTATGGGAAAGGAAGGGGTAAAGTGGTGAGGTTGCAGCAGCGACTAAGCAAGATATGGTGGCTAACATACGCAAATAAGAGCGAGAAGAGAAGCAAAGAAACGGTCATGAAACTAGCAATGATCAAGAAGTGATCCTGAAACTACTTACGTCAAACATAACCCAAAACCGTGTTCACTTCCCGGACTCCGCTGAAAAGAGACCATCACGGCTACACACGCGGTTGATGCGTTTTAGTTCGAATCTGGTGTCAAGTTATCTACAACCGAATATTAACAAATTCCCATCTGCCGCATAACCGCGGGCACGGCTCTCGAAAGTTTATACCCTGCAGGGGTGTCCCAACTTAGCCCATCACAAGCTCTCACGGTCAACGAAGGATATTCCTTCTCCCAGGAAGACCCGATCAGACTCGGAATCCCGGTTTACAAGACATTTCGACAATGGTAAAACAAGACCAGCAAAGCCGCCCGATGTGCCGACAAATCCCGATAGGAGCTGCACATATCTCGTTCTCAGGGCACACCGGATGAACACTACGTACAACTAAGACCAGACCTCAAGTTTCCCCGAGGTGGCACTGCAAGTAGGTCTAGTTCGGACCAACACTCGAAGTAGCACTGGCCCGGGGGGGTTAAAATAAATATGACCCTTGAGTCTGCAGAACCCAAGGGAAAAAGGCTTAGGTGGCAAATGTTAAAACCAAGGTTGGTCCTTGCTGGAGGAGTTTTATTCAAAGCGAATTGTCAAGGGGGTCCCATAAATCACCCAACCGTGTAAGGAACGCAAAATCAAGGAACATAACACCAGTATGAAGGAAACTAGGGCGGCAAGAGTGGAACAAAACACCAGGCATAAGGCCGAGTCTTCCACCCTTTACCAAGTATATAGATGCATTAATTAAATAAGAGATATTGTGATATCCCAACATAATCCTGTCCGTGATGGAGCAATCTTCAACTTCACCTGCAACTAACAACACTATAAGAGGGGCTGAGCAAAACCGGGTAACATAGCCAAGCAATGGTTTGCTAGGAAGGGTGAAAAAGGTTAGAGGCTGGCATGGCAATTTGGGAGGCATGGTAAACAAATGATAGGTAGCGCAGCATAGCGATAGAACGAAGCAACTAGCAAGCAAAGATAGAAGTGATATCGAGGGTAATGGTCATCTTGCCTGAGATCCCGCAAGGAAGAAGAACGAGTCCATGAAGAAGACAAACGAACGTAGTCGAACGAATCCTCACAACTCCGTAATGAAACCGAAGCTAACGAGAGAAGCAAACCGGAAAGAAGCAAACAACATGGTAAACACACAAGCATAATCATGGCATGATGCACAATCAAGTATGATGCATGTCCGGTTTAAAAAGGCATGGCATGGCAAGGTACACAAACAATACTACAAGTTAAGTGGAGCTCAATATGCAATGAGTTGCATATTGACAAAACACCACATCAATTATTTAGTTCTCTCTCGGTTATGTACCCAACAATATTAAATATTATTAAACATGGCAAGGGGTGAAGCATAATTAAAATACCTATTTAGGCAAGTTTAAATGAGGCCGGAAACACAAACAACAACTCCAGAAAAAACCTCATGTCATTTAGCAATTTAATGCAACAACAATTTTAAACATTTAGATGTTGTTATCATGATGTGGATGACATGTGCAAGTTTTATGCAATCTATGGAAATGTTGACATGAGCATGTTATGAAGCATTTGGTCACCATGGCGGAACGAAAGGGGTGCCACGGCAACGACAACGGAAATGGTGCCACGGCAACAATCCGATGATCCGACAACTCATTGAGATACCGGTGCAAAAGAGCAAGTGTGTGGATGTGCGGAACATGCAAAAGATGGTGGGGTGATCCCAGATACCGGGTGTCCCACATGACGGTGGCATGGAAAATGAGGAGGAACGTGCAATGACAACTTGGACACGGTGCACACACGAGCATTTCATACAACACACAAGCATTCGTTCGCGGGTGGTCGTCTCAGGGTTATACCTTCGAAGCGTGCATTTTCGGGGCGGATCGAGTTCGGTACGATGTAGAGGAAGTAGTCGTTTTCGTGGCGGTAGTGGAATTAGTGGTTCATGGACGTCGTGGAAGTAGTCGTTCACGGCGACGGTAGTGGAAGTAGTGGTACACGTTGTCTTGTCGAATCAACGGCGGCGGTAGTTGTACACTTGACGGTCTTCAGTGACGGTAGTGGTACATCTTGTAGTGGAACTTGGGCGTAGTGGTACATGTTTCATAGAGGAACTTGACACCCACGGGGTCGACGGTAGAGGTACTTGGCGTATCGTCGGGGTACTTGTGTCTTGTGGAACTTGGTGATCCAGAGAGGCAGCAAAACATAGTCGACCTTGCCGTTTCAGTGTTGTAGTCTTGCCGGTGTGGGGTCTTGGCGACATCCACGAAGGCGTCCTTGGGCTTCCCTGGTTGTCGAGTCTTGGCAGCAACGAGAGGGGCGATGAGGCCAGCAGGGCAGCAAGGTGGGTGGAGCTCTTATGTGAGCTGGCCGTGAAGGGGCAGCAACCGAAGACGACGAGTGATGGAGGCGTTGGCCCCTGGTTCAAAACAGAAGCAAGGCGCTGGCCTCGAACGACGAAGGCGGCAGCCGGAACTCTGGCCGGCGAGGGCGCTGCTTGGGGAGGCGGAGAGGAAGGAGGCGCGGCGCGGGAGGAGAAGTAGGACGCGGCAAACCATGGAGGCCGGCGGTGCCATGGTCGTGCGGCCAAGGCGAGCTCGGCGGCCTGGACTCACTGGCCGAAGCGGCGGCGGTGTCACCGGGTGGCGCGGGGACGAAGCAACAGGAGGATCTGCGGGGAGGGAGAAGGCAGAGGACGGAGGTCCGGCGAGGCAGCAGAGGAACGGTGGGGCGCGAGAAGAGCAACGGCAGCAGGGCGCGTTGCTGTGGAGCTGGAGAGAACGACGACGGAAGGAAAGGAGAGGCCATCGATCGGGCGCTGGGTTCGGGCGATGCGTGTGAGGCGGCGCGAAGGAAGGAGGAGGAGGGATCGAGCGTAGGGAGGCTAGGGTTAGATAGGGTTTAGGTGGGCTGCGGGGGATGGTTGGGCTGGCCTGGTTGGTTAGGCCCAAGAGGCCGGCGGGTGCAGGCTCTCTCTCTCCCTTCCTCTCATATTTTCCTTAACAGAAAAGAATTAGAGAGAAGAAAAGAAAAAGAGGGTTAGGGAAAGAAGTTGGACATGGGGATTATTTTCCCGGGCTCACAAAAATGAGATGGAACCAGGAAAAATAGAAGTGGGCATGACCGAAAGTTTAAATTCAAACTCATTTGATTTAAATTCAAATGGTTTGAATAGGAAGTGAGGGTTGGGAAGGTCCAAAAATGTTGAGAATTTTGGTGGGGCCTCGATAGATAAAGAAAGAATTATAGACAAGGTTAGAGAGTCAAAACATGAAGAAGAAAAGGCCAAGGGATTTAACATGCACATGTGTTGTGGTAAATTCCAAACTAATGGAATATTTATAATAGCTCCATAAATATTAGGAGGATATGTTATAAAGAGAAATCACCATGTGAATCCCTCGATTTAAATGGACCAAAGATCCATACAATTTTATTTAGATGAGTTTTTAAAAGGGGTGCAAGATGACATGATGCAATGCACAAGCAAATAAAACACATGGCCAAACTCAGAATAGCTGTAAGTCTTCTGGGGCGCCGGGCTCGGGGTGTTACAACAATCCACCACTACAAGAGGATCTCGTCCCGAGATCTAGAATGGCACCGGAGAGAAACGGAAGAGGAAGAGAAGAGGTAAAACTAAGTTGCTTCTTCAACCAATGAGTGAAACCAAAGAACCTTGAGAAGTTGAGCAATTTAAAAGAAAGAGTACAACAAAGATGAACGAGATTGCGAACAATCCGTTAGAAAAGAGGAACAAATAACATTAGAACTTGAAGGTTGCAAAGACATGAATTAAGAGTTTAATGGACAAGATAGAATTCAAAACCACTCCGGTTGAAACAAGATGAGAGAGGAAGAATTCGGGCAGGACTCAGGTTGATTCATGGAAGGAATAGAACATGAACTTGAGAAGATGGGATGATACTTGATGAAATCAACAACACACTGCCTCCGGAACCATTTAAAGAATGGCACAATGGGTAAGAAAGATTTCAGACAGCATGCCGGTTGAGAAGGGAGGCAAAACTTGACAGAATGGGAGGAACTTGAAAGAGGGCACGATACTCCGGTTAAAAGGATAAGCAAGGAAAAGAACATGATCTTGAGAAGACGAGATGATTGGTCAAAGAGGGCAACATCACAATGCCTCCGGAACAAAATGTAAGAATTGAATCAGAAGAGCGGAGGAGAAAAACAACATCTTCTACCTCAAATGATATTGAAAAAGCATCTTTAGGAGAAGGGTCGAACGAAGTTGTTGGAAAAACCAACAATAAAAGGAGTAAGCTTGTTGTGGGCTTAAGGAAAACATCTCTTGATTATGAGGTGACAACCGGCCACGAAAGAGAGAAAGCTTCTTCCACCGAGGTGATAAAGAGATAACTTGGATCATTGATAAGTACCACAAATAGCAACATTCCTTAGGGAAGGCTTTAGGTGAAATCTATACCAAGATAACTCCAATGAAGCGATTGATGGATTGAGAAGAACTCATGCTCGAAGGAGTTGATGGGTTTAACTACCTCATTCTTGACAACTGTTGAATCACGAAACATCAATGAAAATTGTCAAGAATGATATAACACCACCTCAAAAGATAAGGTAGAAAGAATTGCACTTTGGAATGCAAGATGAAGAATGCTTGAACGCCTCAAAACAAAACATGTGTTGAGCACCATGTTTAATTTTGAGTAAAGCTTGGCGGGTCATAACTTCGAGAGAAATCTTGAATAACAATTGAAGAATGAAAAGAATCCTTGATGAACCACCATGTTGAGCCTCCATCAAGAACTCCAATAATAAAAGGATGATAGAGAGAAAGGGAAGTTGAAAACACAAGGTGAAGCCTTAGCTTCACGACGAGATAAAGAGGAAAACTTGGAACTCTAGAAAAGAAAAGATGAAGCATCTCAAACCGAGAAATGTGACATGATGAACAACTCTGGAAAGAAGAAACTAGATCACTTGGGTGAAACAATAATAAGAATTATGTTATGCATATCCTTCACCAATTTAAATTGATGACAAGCAACGGATTTGGCATACTACTTATTCTCGTAGAAAGGATTAAGAGAGATATAGCGTAAACTTGAGAAGGTATAGATGGAATCATCGATGGGATTTGGAAACAACGAATGAATTGGTATGATAACAACGAAAGAGGAAATCTTGAATGAACCACCGAAAGAATTGAAAATGAACGTAGCAAAGCCACAATTCACCGGGAAGAATTGGAAAACGAATGAAGCTACTTGAGGGGATTTAGATACATGAGAACGAAGAGATCATGAACTGATTAGAGGGTATTTGAACGATGCACCGATAAGATTTGGAGAACGAGAGCTGAAAGCTGAGAATGAATAATTCTGAGAGGATTGGCTCCGGAGAATGAGACTGAAAAGACTCCTGAATTGTTCCGGATGGGTGAAAAGAATTTCTCACGATCGAAGCAAATATGGGGATGGCATGAAGCTAGAACCATGAATCTTCAAGAGAGTGGACCAAGATTTAAGAGAAACTCTTCTTCGGTCTTCTGTGTTGAGAATGACGATGGGAAACACCACCATGAGTTGTTGAGACACTTCGGAAGGATTAAAAGAGGAAAGGTTGAGCCAAAGATGAAAATAATTTGAAAACGACCTTGGAGAAGGCATGTGACTGATGAAAGTTCATTCTTACGTCAAACTTCGAAAGGAATTTGGGAATAGCTCCGGAAAAATTAGAAGAGTCAGGTAAGATCCTGGGAAAGGACCTCTGGGTTAGGGCCCACTCAAGAGAAACACCGTTGAAATGATTACTTCAAAGGGAGATTGCAACGGTTAAATTACATGGCTTGAATGAGATAACAACCTCGAAATAGCTAGAAAGAATTAAGAATAGAAACTTGAATCTTCTGAGATAATCTTAAGCACTCCGGAGAAGAAATAGAGGAAGGTGAGTAATTAAGAGGTGCACCGGCATGGGAAAACATTTGAAACGGGGAAAGGATATGCTTGACAAAGCTTGAATTGGATCCACCGAAGAAGAAAAGAGAACGAAGAATGATGAACTTGTAGCTTCCTTAGCATCTTCCTGAGAATCACCGGATAAGAACATTGACGGAAAAGAATGGAGAGACTTCTCATCAATAAAATGGATACCCAATTAAGAAATCTGAGTCCTTTAAGAAAAAAGGGTGGGAGGGCGGGAAAACAAAGGCAACTTCGGGCAGATGGAATGGATACTGTTGAGAAAACTTAGAATTGATCTTGCGGATATTGAGATAATCGGATCCACTTGAAGAGAAGCACGCCGGTTGGAAAAGAATTAACATGACAACCTCAATGATCAAGAAGGATCAGCACTCCCATAGAAATATGAGAACACCATTTAGGGAAGGTATGGATTCAACATTTGACTTCGAAGCAACTCGAATACCACGAATAAAACAAAACAAAGGATTTGGCTTGCAGAATAAGCCGGAACAAACATATGATAGAGATTTCGTCCGAAGTTTTCGTGGTGGGGCCCACACGGGCTCGATCGTATAGCACCATCATGTACAAGGCAGTGCACATGACATACGAAGTGTCCCCGAACCAGCATAGCCAAGGGTTCTTTAAGACACAACGAGAACACTGTAAAAACGACCGTGGATAGGCGGACCACTAGACGTCGAACCCCAATCTCATATCATGCATCTGTCGAAAAGATATTCTAGGAGCTACTTGAATTCCCACCTATAAAACTCCCGAAACTTTCTGGTTATGCAATCTGGTGTTGGGGATACATGGGAAGCAATATATATCTCACCCAAAACTAACAATCCCTACATCCAAGCTGTATCCATCCGTCAACACATAACCAAGAAACCTTCGGAAGCCATGTACCTCAACCTTCGAAAAGCATCCATTATACGAGCTATGGCAATACTCCCGAACTCCCGCCCCAGTACTGGGTGGCGTCGAGGTTATCTCACCAACAACTGCATAAAAGAGATTTTCGATGTCGGCAAAACTTAGGTATTCCAGAACTGCAATGATAAAATTATGACAACAACACCTCGGAGCTCAACTCCCCGGGACACTGCCATGACCCCTAAATGTCAGGAGGCACCAAGAACAATGTTCTCGTCATAAGGATATCGGAACGATCCCAAGATACCCGCGTGATCCTAAATTTTTTTAGTGAAATTTGAGGAGAGGAAAGTCAAAACATCTACGTCAGGAGACCTCACCAGAGCGACGAAGGGGTTGAGGAGTAAAAGAATCCTACTCTCCGATATATATAATCCTAAGACTCAAAACATTTTTGTTCTAGACTCAACAACGCCAGCGATTCGATCAAGCAGGGGGCTCCTAAGTCGGGGATGGCTCTGATTACCAACTTGTAACACCCACAATGCGGCTATATCTCCCACGTGTCGAAGCATGACTTAGAGGCATAACCGCATTGTGGTTTGGTCGCAAGAAGGGTCATCTTCACACAATCTCATGTAATGAACAAGAATGGGATAAAGAGTTGGCTTACAATCGCCACTTCACACAATGAACATATAATTCAAACATCATTCAGAGTACACACATAGTCTGACTACGGACGAAGCCAAAAGAAAAGAAGATAACCCAACTGCTAGATCCCCGATCGTCCCAACTGGGCTCCACTACTGATCATCAAGAAACAAAACATAGCAACAACTAAGATCTTCGTTGAGCTCCCATCTGAGCTCGGTTGCATCATCGGCACTGGTATCATCGGCACCTGAAACTGTTGTGATAGTATCTGGTGAGTCACGAGGACTCAGCAATCTCAAAACCCGCGAGATCAAGACTATTTAAGCTTATGGGAAAGGAAGGGGTAAAGTGGTGAGGTTGCAGCAGCGACTAAGCAAGATATGGTGGCTAACATACGCAAATAAGAGCGAGAAGAGAAGCAAAGAAACGGTCGTGAAACTAGCAATGATCAAGAAGTGATCCTGAAACTACTTACGTCAAACATAACCCAAAATCGTGTTCACTTCCCGGACTCCCCCGAAAAGAGCCCATCACGGCTACACACGCGGTTGATGCATTTTAGTTTGAATCTGGTGTCAAGTTATCTACAACCGGATATTAACAAATTCCCATCTGCCGCATAACTGCGGGCACGGCTCTCGAAAGTTTATACCCTGCAGGGATGTCCCAACTTAGCCCATCACAAGCTCTCACGGTCAACGAAGGATATTCCTTCTCCCAGGAAGACCCGATCAGACTCGGAATCCCGGTTTACAAGACATTTCGACAATGGTAAAACAAGACCAGCAAAGCCGCCCGATGTGCCGACAAATCCTGATAGGAGCTGCACATATCTCGTTCTCAGGGCACACCGGATGAACACTACGTACAACTAAAACCAGACCTCAAGTTTCCCTGAGGAGGCGCTGCAAGTGGCTCTAGTTCGGACCAACACTCGAAGGTGCACT
>NC_041389.1:290417864-290563747 GCF_002162155.2 Triticum dicoccoides
AAATAAAGATGACCCTTGAGTCTGCAGAACCCAAGGGAAAAAAGGCTTAGGTGGCAAATGTTAAAACCAAGGTTGGGCCTTGCTGGAGGAGTTTTATTCAAAGCGAACTGTCGAGGGGGTCCTATAAATCACCCAACCGTGTAAGGAACACAAAATCAAGGAACATAACACCGGTATGACGGAAACTAGGGCGGCAAGAGTGGAACAAAATACCAGGCATAAGGCCGAGTCTTCCACCCTTTACCAAGTATATAGATGCATTAATTAAATAAGAGATATTGTGATATCCCAACATAATCCTGTCCGTGATGGAGCAATCTTCAACTTCACCTGCAACTAACAACGCTATAAGAGGGGCTGAGCAAAACCGGGTAACATAGCCAAGCAATGGTTTGCTAGGAAGGGTGAAAAAGGTTAGAGGCTGGCATGGCAATTTGGGAGGCATGGTAAACAAATGATAGGTAGCGCAGCATAGCGATAGAACGAAGCAACTAGCAAGCAAAGATAGAAGTGATATCGAGGGTAATGGTCATCTTGCCTGAGATCCCGCAAGGAAGAAGAACGAGTCCATGAAGAAGACAAACGAACGTAGTCGAACGAATCCTCACAACTCCGTAATGAAACCGAAGCTAACGAGAGAAGCAAACCGGAAAGAAGCAAACAACATGGTAAACACACAAGCATAATCATGGCATGATGCACAATCAAGTATGATGCATGTCCGGTTTAAAAAGGCATGGCATGGCAAGGTACACAAACAATACTACAAGTTAAGTGGAGCTCAATATGCAACGACTTGCATATTGACAAAACACCACATCAATTATTTTGTTCTCTCTCGGTTATGTACCCAACAATATTAAATGTTATTAAACATGGCAAGGGGTGAAGCATAATTAAACTACCTATTTAGGCAAGTTTAAATGAGGCCGGAAACACAAACAACAACTCCGGAAAAAACCTCATGTCATTTAGCAATTTAATGCAACAACAATTTTAAACATTTAAATGTTGTTATCATGATGCGGATGACATATGCAAGTTTTATGCAATTTATGGAAATGTTGACATGAGCATGTTATGAAGCATTTGGTAACCATGGCGGAACGAAAGGGGTGCCACGGCAACGGCAACGGAAATGGTGCCACGGCAACAATCCGATGATCCGACAACTCATTGAGATACCGGTGCAAAAGAGTAAGTGTGCGGATGTGCGGAACATGCAAAAGATGGTGGGGTGATCCCAGATACCGGGTGTCCAACATGACTGTGGCATGGCAAACGAGGAGGAACGTGCAATGATAACTCGAACACGGTGCACACACGAGCATTTCATACAACACACAAGCATTCGTTCGTGCGCGTTCGTCTCGGGGTTATACCTTCGAAGCATGCATTTTCGGGGTGGATCAAGTTCGGTACGATGTATAGGAAGTAGTCGTTTTCGTGGCGGTAGTGGAAGTAGTGGTTCACGGACGTCGTGGAAGTAGTCATTCACGGCGACGGTAGTGTAAGTAGTGGTACACGTTGTCTTGTCGAATCAACGGCGGTGGTAGTTGTACACTTGACGGTCTTCGGCGACGGTAGTGGTACATCTTGTAGTGGAACTTGGGCGTAGTGGTACATGTTTCATAGAGGAACTTGACACCCACGGGGTCGACGGTAGAGGTACTTGGCGTATCGTCGGGGTACTTGTGTCTTGTGGAACTTGGCGGTCCAGAGAGGCAGCAAAACATAGTCAACCTTGCTGTTTCAGTGTTGTAGTCTTGCCGGTGTGGGGTCTTGGTGAAATCCATGAAGGCCTCCTTGGGCTTCCCTGGTTGCCGAGTCTTGGCAGCAACAAGAGGGGCGATGAGGCCAGCAGGGCAGCAAGGTGGGTGGAGCTCTTATGTGTGCTGGCCGTGAAGGGGCAGCAAGCGAAGACGATGAGCGATGGAGGCGTCGCCCCTGGTTCAAAACAGAAGCAAGGCGCTAGCCTCGAACGACAAAGGCGGCAGCAGGAACTCTGGCTGGCAAGGGCGCTACTTGGGGAGGCGGATAGGAAGGAGGCGCGGCGCGGGAGGAGAAGCAGGGCGCGGCAAACCATGAAGGTCGGCTGTGCCATGGTCGTGCGGCCCAGGCGAGCTCGGCGGCCTGGAATCGCTGGCCGAAGCGGTGGCGGGGTCGCCGGGTGGCGCGGGGACGAAGCAGCAGGAGGATCTGCGGGGAGGGAGAAGGCAGAGGACGGAGGTCCGGCGACGCAGTAGAGGGACGACGGGGTGCGAGAAGAGCAACGACAGCAGGGCGCGTTGTTGCGGAGCTGGAGAGAACGACGACGGAAGGAAAGGAGAGGCCATGGATCGAGCGCTGGGTTCGGGCGATGCGTGTGAGGCGGCGCGAGGGAAGGAGG
Source organism: Triticum dicoccoides (assembly GCF_002162155.2). Lineage (NCBI taxonomy): Eukaryota > Viridiplantae > Streptophyta > Magnoliopsida > Poales > Poaceae > Triticum > Triticum dicoccoides. The sequence goes on from NC_041389.1 coordinate 290,420,254, forward strand.
AGGAGGGATCGATTGTAGGGAGGCCAGGGTTAGGTAGGGTTTAGGTGGGCTACGGGGGATGGTTGGGCCGGCCTGGTTGGTTAGGCCCAAGAGGCCGGTGGGTGTATGCTCTCTCTCTCCCATCCTCTCATATTTTCCTTAACAGAAAAGAATTAGAGAGAAGAAAAGAAAAAGAGGGTTAGGGAAAGAAGTTGGACATGGGGATTATTTTCCCGGGCTCACAAAAATGAGCTGGAACAAGGAAAAATAGAAGTCGGCATGACCGAAAGTTTAAATTCAAACTCATTTGATTTAAATTCAAATGGTTTGAATAGGAAGTGAGGGTTGGGAAGGTCCAAAAATGTTGAGAATTTTGGTGGGGCCTCGATAGATAAAGAAAGAATTATAGACAAGGTTAGAGAGTCAAAACATGAAGAAGAAAAGGCCAAGGGATTTAACATGCACGTGTGTTGTGGTAAATTCCAAACTAATGGAATATTTATAATAGCTCCAAAAATATTAGGAGGATATGTTATAAAGAGAAATCACCATGTGAATCCCTCGATTTAAATGGACCAAAGATCCATACAATTTTATTTGGATGAGTTTTTAAAAGGGGTGCAAGATGACATGATGCAATGCATAAGAAAATAAAACACACGGTGAAACTCGGAATAGCTGGAAGTCTTCTGGGTTGCCGGGATCGGGGCGTTACAGTACCCCCACAAATTTGAGGCGGTTCTTTCGGTTTAGGGGTACCACGGGCATTTCGCATGTCGGGATTTCACAGGAGGTGGGAGTTTTCGCACGTTGTAATTTTGGAATAGCAAGGCGCGGGTTGACATGGAGGGATTTGTCAGAGCACAACGAGAGAAAGATATATCTTAAATATTTTGGGGTAACAAGGCGCGGGTTGAGGAGGCGGGAGTTTCGCAACACGATAGACAGAGACGCTAGCTTGAAATTTCGGCATAACAAGGCGCGGCTTGAAATTTCGGGAGAACAAGCTTAACGTGTACCCAAAAAAGACAATTTGCACCTCAACACGCACAACACACACACAAACACCATTTATACTAGAGGAAGGTACACGTGCATTGCACACATGAGATTTGGCAACCAAATTATGAATAAATACCACATTATAGCATGTAAGCTTTGAGTCATATATGCATGATGTAGATGTTCGTTTAATTCTTATAGTTCATTTCATTCAAAATCATCTAGTTTTCATAAGAAAGCTAATCTATTTTAAGATTCATAGAATTGTGCGTTGTAAGACATAAAGTAAAAACAAATAATGGCAAATCATGTAGAAAAACATTTGGGCAATTCTGATACGGAAGATTCTAGAACAAAGAAGAAGTGCTTGTGTTTTGATGTTTGTGCTTAAGTTCAACCATGGAGTCTTCTAGATTATACATGTGGCGAAATCTGGTGGAATCTAGATGATATCCAACGGCCAGTAATGCTCAAATTTGCCATCTCGGGACCATCGGATTCGCCTCATCCAACGACCATCTTTCAAAGTTAAAGTTACCCGCACACAACATAAAAATATAATATATATATATATATATATATATATATATAGGGGTATAGATATAGTATGTGATGCGAAAGCCACCCATCGTCTCCAATTAGAATAGTGTGTCCATGCACGGATGTGACGTGGCCAAACGATGGCTGCCATCGGTATCTCAAATTCAAATCAGTCTGACCTTGTTCAATGTGTATACGTTACAACATGCTCGTTTCCAAACCACACCGTGCAGATCTCCGTTATATTCATGCATGCATGGGTTTCAAACATCAAGATCTCTTATTCAAATATTTAAATTCAACTTTACATTTATTATGACCTCACCTAGTCTTTTACGCCCACACAGTCGTCTTCTCTTTATAATTGTACCACTAACTTTCTCTCGTGCATGCATGCACACACACTACCAGTCGGCATTATCCATCGCACACATGCAATCTTTTTCTTCAGGTCAGTCTCCCATGAAGGAACACACTCACACACATCCCCCTCTCCATCATATCAGGCATTCTTTATCTCTCAGGCGTGCATGCACAACGATCGATGTTCCTCTATGTATGTGTGTATATAGCTATGTCTTTCATAGTTTTCCACACAAACCAATCAATCGATATATCCAGTGAGTTCTCACCCTCTTTCCCACGTCCAATCAATCAATCTATACCTCTCTATATAGGATTAACATATATAGCTAATACATCCACATTAATTATATATCCAACGTCCCCCTCTCATCATCCATGCCTTCCGCTTCATCTCTCAGACGCGCGCACAATGGCGAAGACAGGGGCAGCAAGGGCCCTGCCCCCCCTAACATCACTATATATCGAGACTAATATGAATGTGATCATTAGACAATTGCTGCTAAAAATGGTTTAAGTTCATGAATTGACCCCCCTTGTAAAGGATTAGCAATGCTTGGCCCCCTAGCTCATTTATTTTTCATGGCTCCGCCACTGCACGCAACAGCGCACGTTCTCGCCCCCTCTCTCTAAATATCGATCTTGCACTTGTGCACTCCTTCATAGTGTCCCTCCATTCGGCCCCTTGCACCATCTTCTTGCGCCCACCGGATTTTGCCACATGTACAATCTAGCTGACTCCATGGTTGAACTTAAGCATAATGCACAAACCTCAAAACAACAGTGGTTCTCCTTTGTTCTAGAATCTTCCGTATCATAACTGCCCAAACTTTTTTCCTGGTTGAATTGCCATTATTTGTTTTTACTTTATGCTTTACAACGCACAATTCCATGAATCATAAAATAGATTCAGGGCTTCTTTGATTCAAAGGATTCTCAATGGAATTTTGGAGGATTCTAATCCTTAGGAATTTTTCCTATCTTGGTTGTTTGATTCGTAGGATTGTAAACCATAGGAATTTTTCCATATGATTCATTTGCACTAGATTTCATAGGAAACATCCCATCTACTCAAACCTCTTTGAAAGAATTCTGCATTTTTCTATGCACAATCAAACACTCATACAATCCTGTAGGATTCAAGATGACATTCCACTATAATCCCATGTTTTCCCTATTCCCGCCTTTTGGAAATCCTAGGAATCCAAGAGGCCCTAGCTTTTTTATAAAAATTAATTGATTTTGAATGAGATGAACTATAAGAATTAAACGAAGGTCTACATCAGGCATATATGATTCAGAGCTTACATGCTATAGTGTGGTATTTATTCATAATTTGGTTGCAAAATCTGATGCGTGCAATGCACGTGTACCTTACTAGTACTTCGAGTATGTGCAAAGCACGTAAATTAGAATTCCAATGGCACGCTACACAGTGTATATCTTACAGTTCATGAAGCCACGTGGCACATGTGGAGGCGTTGTCGCGACCTCCTTGTGTGGATTGATCACAGTGACGTGCTGCTGGTTCCAGAAGAATGTACTCATCCTCCCTGAGCCATACTGTCGGTAGATGCATGAATTGAAGATGTGCATGCATGCCACGCACGCACTCATTCCCTCGCACGCACATGCGGGTACACGGGCGGACGCAATTTTGTACCAAGATCCACCCCATATGATAATTTGACGCGTGTAAAGTCGTTCACTTCATTGATGGTCAATTAATATAGCGCATGCAAATTGAGCGAACGTGAGGGCGGAAGAACGACATTACTACTCCACTGCGCGCATGCAAGTAGTTAAATCATGGGTTGCTAGTAGTACTTCCATTGGTCTCCTTCGTATTTTGTGCCTATTTTCGATAGTAACATAATGTTTACGCATTTGAGCAGTGTAGTCTACTTGAAATTTATGTTCCACTAAACTCATTGGGAGCCATTTCGGGCCTCGAAACCAAAACCATCAATTAATCTTTACCTTGTTCCCATCCCATTCGAAAGCCTGCTCACACCTACTAGTACGTACCAAACCTGAACGTGTTCCCACTATGTAGGTATTAGTACTAGTGCTAGTACTTAGGTTATAAAAAGGGGAACTACCTAACGGAAAATTAGTATACCTTTCCTCCTCACAAGTGCTTCTTCTTCGTCCGTCCTTGCCATGGCTGGTGAGCAGAGCTCTAGGTCGAGAACTACTCATAACAAGGGAGCGGCAACCAAGGCTGTGGAAAAAAAGAGGGCTCACCGCCACGCAGAGACCTCGAAAGATCTCTCACAGGAAGGCGATGGCTCCCGGGAGCGCCCTAGCCACAGAGGAGAACATGTCGAGCCGGCAGCGCTGGAGTCGTTATCCCTCGATGGCATGCCCGATCAGCTCAATAAGCACCTCAATAAGCAGAAGGAGTTTGTCCAATGCTTGGTGGAGATGCTGAAGGAGAGCCTCGACGACATGCCCGCTGAGCTCAATAAGCAGGGGGAGTTGACCACCGGCTTGGTGATGCTGCTGAAGAAGAGCATTGCTTCGGAGAAGAAGGCGACCGGCGAAATCTTGCAACTTCAGGAGGACAAGGCGAAGCTCTGCCACGAGCTCGACCTGTTGAAGGATAAGAATGCCGGCTGGAAGAAGCTGCATGAGAATAGTAGTTCCTCGATGAAGATGCTGCAGGCCCTCGTCATGGAATAGAAGGAGGAGTTGGCGAAGCTCCGCATCAAGCACCTGGCTGCTGTCATGGTACATAATGCGGCTGTGGAACAGATGATGAAGGCTCGCGTCGAGAAATCCCGCGTCATGGACAGAATGAAGAAGATGGCGGAGGAGACGCGAAGGAGATGGAGGTCGTGGAGGTGATGAAGAAGCAGTTACGACTCCACGACGAATTAGATCATTTGGGGTGATAATCTTCCTTCTTCTTTTGCTCCTGTGTTTCATCTTTTGCTTCGGGTGTTTCGCCCCACATGTCACGTTCTCTATGAGGCATGAATAGAACAATGCTAACAATGAGATGACTAGCAAATTAGATCATTTGTTATCGCCATATGGCACTGGGCTATCGTGTTTCATGCTCCTCCATTGTAGTGCTACTCCAGTGGAAAACTTGAGTATACCGCACGGTTCTTTGCTCCTCCTCAAGTCGCTGGCACATTTATACGAGCAATCAAATCACAAGGCCCCGCCTTCTAGCAGTAATGAGCCATCAAATCACAAAGGCCCTCGCCTCTCGTGAAACCGATCAAGCTAGGTTGCCCCACCCTCTAGCCTTTTAAAAAATGTATACTTTTGTACAATAGTAGTATCGATGGATTGTGCCATGGAGAAAAACTTGAAATTAAAAAAAAGGTGGTACATATAGAGAGCGCTCGTCGCCAAATTATGCATATAGTACTATTAAAAAGGCTAGTCACAATAATGGTGTCCAGCATAATCCACCCCTCAAATAAAACTAAGCACCCTGGAATTCTTTAACAAAACTAAGCACCTTGAAATTCTTTGACAACTAAACTGCTGGCTATATGATGTTGGCCACATATATATTGTACGTATATAATGTGAAGAAACGAGTGGTAGTACTATACCAACTAAAAGATGAAATGTAAGAAATACTAGTGTGTACGTATTGAAGAGTTAAAGTAACGAGAAGAAACATAACATAGTTCTGCTGGGGGCTCACCACAACACACCCCTCAAATTAAACTAAGCACACCTGAAATTAAACTATGCAACTAATCCGGTAGACACTGCATTAGAACCACCATGAGCAATGACACTGCCACCTTACTCGGAGTCCTCGTCCACGTCATCGACTTCGTCCTTGTCCCTCTTCCTCTTTGGATGATACTTCTTTGCTTGAACCACACACTTGGCTCTTGCTCTTCATCCAACCCTTGTAGATATTGAAACAAAGGTAGCCATCCATTGCAGCATAGTGGATGTGGTCTATATCTAGTAAATTCCGCTGCCATGCATAACGATGAAACATGTATTGAGGTTTCTCCAGTTTACCGTACGAAGGATGAACCATGGCTCCTGCCAGGGTCAGCATTGAAGGCTGGCCACTGGAGAGCAGCAGCCGATTCTTCTGGAGGTCGAAGGGGTTGCCTACAATGAGGCCTATCCGACCCAGGACTTCTTTTTCATTCGTAAAGTCTACAGTAACGAATTTGACTAGGTTGCTCTCGAGGAAGTTCTTAAAATCCAGGCATTCAACGTCGACATGGCATATGTGGTAGACCAAGCATAAGTCATGCACGCAAACCTGGATCATGGCAGACTTCTTCCTCTCTTCGTCCTTTAGATCCTTCTCTCGTCCTAGGACTGTGGTGTACTCAACATCTAGCCCAGCGACCCACTCATCATCTGAGTTTTCGAACATGCATCTGAAGCGAGAAAGGCATCCTTTCACCGTCGCAGAAGAACGGGCGTAAATGACGTCGAACTCATCACCGGTGATGGTTCTAACCTTGTACTCACCGCCGATCATGGAGATTTGGGACGCCATGGATTTGGCAGGAGGGTTATGATTAGTGGAACTGCCGTAATGTGAAAGGACGGGACGACTAGGAGCGAACCACTGTAATATTAAAAGACGTGCGGGGACGAGTAGGAGCGAACTGCCAGCGTGTAAACGGCAGGGTAGTGCCTTTCCATTCTCCCATGATACGGGCTTCCGAGAGCCCTTGGATGTGAAATCGAATGGTTGCATGGCGTGATTCTAGACCTATGGGTGAATATCCTATCCTGGAGGGTTATTCTGCAAATTTTCAGCAACTTAGCATGCGACCGTTAGATCTCAGATCCAAGGGCTGCCAGCAGCCCGTATCATGGTCGCGCCAACCACGACCGTCGCGTCGCTCGCGCGGTCGCGCCCTTGGAGATTTAACACAGTGCGTTAGGCTATCTGATGTTGCCATGTCATACATAGTCATCACTTAGTCACTCATACTACAACTAGGTTAGCTATAAGGTTGGCTATAAGTGTATTTATTTTTTTACTTCTCTCTATCTCTTTCTTCGTACTCCCTCCATCCCATAATATAAGAACGTTTTTGACACTAGTGTAGTGCCAAAAACGTTCTTATATTATGGGACAGAGGGAGTAGTATTTATTGCATTTGCCAAGGAGTGACCTCTTCCAATGAAATTGTGTGCTTATTAGTTTTTTGTTGCTAAGTTTGTTTCATTTAATTAGCTATAGACTCAAAATTGTCTTTTCACCTAGGTACACGCACTTAGCACCGTTTCTTCCTTGAGTCACCAAACTGGTCTCTCTCTTCTTGATTAACTTTCCACTTCAGACTTTATGCCTATGTGGCAAGCATAGCACCTATAGGAGCAAGTAAGTACAATAGTGCGCTTTACATGGCATTTTTGCATATGTGGAGGAAAGAGAGGCAAGGAAAAAGTGGAGAAGTAGGCTCTCATGCAAGAGCCAGCCTCTACTACATGGTGGAGCATTGGGAGAGGCACCTATATGGAGGTGGTCAGGAATCGGGAGACTCACGCCGGTCGAAGAACCGCAGTTAAAATGATAATGGAAAATCAAATCACGGGGCCCCACCTGTTGTCGGCGTTCTTGGAACGGGGGTCCCCGGACTTGCCTGCATGCGGCCTACGGCGTGGCTCAAATGGTGGCCCGGTGCGGCCCACCTTCATCAACTCAAGCTCAAGACCCTCGCAAGGGGCCAAGCCTCGGGGGGCGGACGACAGGAAGCTTCCTCAGGAACGGCCTCCCCAGGCAGGCTCGCGAGGAGGCGGAGAGATCAAGGCAGGTTACCTCGCGAGGTGCTCATGACGCAAGCCATGACGATTGAGACTAGGCGGGCGCCTGCCTGCGCAGTGTCCTTGTTTCCTCTTTGGTGCAAAGGGGGCAAGCGCAGACGCGGAGTACCGAGGCTTCAGGCAAAGGTTGCCATTTCGGTGCAGAAAGACCAACACCAGCGGAGCGGCAGGATGGTGGTCACTGTGGAGCCCAAGACGACATCATCGTCAGGGCCTTTGGCAGACGAAGACCAACTTTAGTTAGGATAAGTGTACTAGATGTTCCCCTTCAAAATGGCCATTGTTGGCGCCTTCCCGCTCAATATTGGGGAAGAGGACCAGGTCCTCTATAAATAGTACTAGCCACCACAAGGATTGAGGACTACGGACAGAGGGAGAGAGACCAGAAAACCAAAGCCAACAGAGACGGAGCAATTCCTCTCTAGGCTCCCCACCACAAGAGCTCCTCCCCTCGCGAGGCAGTTCTTCCCTTGTATTGTTCATCATCAGCCCCTGAGGCAATCCACACACCACAAACTAGAGTAGGGTATTACACCACAACGGTGGCCCGAACTAGTATAAACCTTGCGTACCTTGTGTTGTTCATCTTGCTAGCCTAGATTCAGAGCGAGGCGTTGGGACGTGGGTTGGTAGAGGAGAGATCTTCGTGCGCACCCCAGAGTTTGAACCTCAAGGGTCTGCTGGAACCCGAAATCCGACATTTGGCGTGCCAGGTAGGGGTGCGCTGGAATCCTTCCTTCCGCCATCTCGCCGCCGTTCGTCGCGTCCATGGCTGACGCTCGCCGAGCCCGTGTCGAGCGTCGGGCTGCTCTTGCCACGCACGTCGCCCAGACGGCTCCTGTTGGTGGGCCTCCCCGTCTTTCCCCATCGCCTACCACCCACGCCATGACCGACCTGGTGGGGAACGAGCAACAGGCGTCGTCACTGCATCCCTCGGTGCAGCGAGAAGGCCGCACCGCCACCCCGTCGCTGACTCCAGCGGGCTCGTCGTCGCACGCTCGTCGCGCTCATGAGGACGTGCACGCTGCATTGCTCCTGGCGCGTGAGCTCCTGCACTACCGTCCCGTCGACGACCTCTACAAGGAGTGGCTCGCTTGCATCACCGAGCTCGTCAGTGCCGCAGGGGGATCCCCCGCACCGTCCCTTTCGCTGCATCGCCCTCCGTCCTGCGCGGGCAACGCAGCCCCGGAGGCGCCTCCGCCGCCTCCTCCCCAAGAAGGCATCCTGGCTCCAAGGCGCGCGGCCCCTGGGCGAGACCCACTGCGCCCAGCGCCTGCACAGCAAGAAAGGATCTGCCAAGAAGTCCCTCGCCCCCAAGAAGGCGCTCGTGTGCTCCCTGCACCGGTGCGTCATGATCGCTTTCCTGCTCCGGCACGCCAAGACCCGGCGCTGCTCCTGGCGGCAGCGCGCAGAGACCCCCAGGATCAAGCCCATCATCAGCAAAGGCCCCCGGTGGCCACCGCAGGCTGCCGCGCCTTCACCGTGGAGCTGCGCAGCGTGGCCTAGCCAGGCAAGTTCAAGCCGGATATGCCTCCTCGCTATGACGGCACCGCCGACCCTGCGGAGTTCCTCCAGCTCTACGAGCTAGGCATCGAGGCAGCCAACGGAGATGAAAGGGTCATGGCGAACTGGTTTCCCATGGCACTCAAAGATGGTGCCCGCACTTGGCTCTTGAACCTGCCTCCCAGCACGATCTCCTCTTGGGACGAGATGCGCACCCGATTCATCGCCAACTTCCAAGGCACTCGCGACCGGCCCCCGGCCATGAGAGACTTGCGCCGCATCAAGCAACAACCTGGAGAGACCCTGCAGAAATACATTCAGCGCTTCAACAACGCTCGCCTCAAGATCCCCAGGGTGACTGAGGAGGTCATCATCTCTGCCTTCTTTGATGGCTTCCACGACATCAAGATGAAGGAGGAGCTGGCGATCCACGAAGACCTGTGCACATCTCTGGAGCTGTTCAACTTGGCGACCAAGTGCGCCAGGGCTGAGGAGGGACGCCTCTCCCTCCTCGAGCTCCCAGCCGCTGATCCTGGAGAGAATAAGCCCAAGGCTAAGGACGTGAAGCGCAAAGGAGCAGTTGTGCTTGTAGCTGAGCCAGACACCAAGCGAGGCAGAGATCAGCCGGAGTCGTCCAAGGGCAGCCGGTACTGTGTGTACCATGACCTCCACGCTCACAACACCCACGAATGCCAAGAGCTCAGGGGCGTGCGAGATGCACGTGTCGGCCGACGCCCCGAGTGCAGCAATCGGGGCTACGGCACAGGAGGAGGAAGAGGTGGAGGACAATGGGAAGATCGTGGCCCTCGCCAAGGATGGCGTGACCGCCCTCGCGAGGACCGCTGGCAGGACCAGCCTGGCGAGAGGGCTTGGAGGGATCAGCCTCGTGAGGATCGCCCGCAAGGCAACGCATGCCTCCCTCTTCTGCCACCGCCGCCAAGGAGGAATGAAGCCAGCATCAGGACGAGGGGGCTGGGGGCTTCCAGGAGACGCGTGCTATCACTTGCATCTTGGGCGGAGCTCAAGCCCCAGCCTCTCAGCGCATCTTCAAGCAGTTTGCTCGCGAGGTGAACGCAGTCCTCCCAAAGCTCGAGGCCTCGCGCCCTCTCAGGTGGTCCACATGGCCATCACGTTCAGCTCAGCGGATCGGCTCAATTGTGTAGAAACAGCCGAGGTCCTCTTGATGCTCTGTTCCCCAGTCATCAGCAATGTGCAGGTCACGAGGACCCTCATCGATGGTGGCGCGGGGCTCAACGTTCTATCTATCGAGACGTTCAACAATCTCCAAGTGCCGTATGATCAGCTTCAGCCAACCAAGCCTTTTTCAGGAGTCACTGATGGTTCTACCACCCCGATAGGGCAGGTCTGCCTCCCTGTCACCTTCGGACAGCGCAAAAACTATCATACTGAGCTCATCGACTTCGACGTTGCCCACATTCGCCTGCCGTACAATGCCATCCTCGGGTATCCGACTCTAGCCAAGTTCATGGCAGTGACTCACCATGGCTACAATGTCCTCAAGATGCCAGGAAGCGGTGGGGTCATCACAGTCCCCTATGAGGAAAAGGATGTAGTATGTTCTCTCGAGCGTGCCTTCTAGGCCGCGTCAATTGAAGACCCAGATTGCAAGAGCATGAGCCTTCCCGAGGCAGTTCCCAAGAAGAAGAAGACATCACCTGGCCCGAGCCCTCGGGAGGCAGGCACCTCCGGTGGCACGGCGTCAGGATCCGCGCCCGTTCAAGGGGCGCCTCCCTCCGTCACATAGGAAGGCGCGCCCGGCGCCCTCCTCGGGCAAAGCTCGGGGGCTCTCTCCTGGAGGCCCACTGACTTTGCCCAGGTCACGAGGGAGGCGCTCGGGCACCACTCGAAGGCGTGCTTCGCGACACGTTTCCCTCAGGAAGGTACAAACCAAGGAAGGATCAACCCTCAGGAGTTCATCACTAAAACCACCCAGGAGCTGTAGGAGTCAAGAGTCATGCGCGGCAGCCACCGCTTACCCACCGTAGCTCCCCATCCAGGCGAGGACGGTGGGCTGCGCGTCTGCATCGACGTACTAGGGCTCAATCGAGCCGCGTTCAGGAGCACCTCTGGCCTTCGGGCATGGGACGTTGCGAGGGTCCGCCTCACAGCTACGCTCGCATGCCCCTCGGCCTGCGAACACGGCCGCTGCTCATCAGCGCCTGGTGCGGAGTATTCTGGAGGCTCAGGAGGTCAGGCGCAATGCGGTCCTGGTAGAAATGGAGATGGTCTTCAAGGAGCCGCCTAGGTCCCCGGAGCCTCCCGAGGCTCAGGGCCCTGGGGGCTTGTGAGGGTTGGCTTCCTCACCGCGCGTCGTCAGCTACTCCAACACTCCTTCGTCTCCAATGGTATCAGGTGACATCTTTCAAGTTCCATTTCAACTGGGAGCGCCCCCAGGGCTGCACCATTCCCAGGTCGCATGGGTCCGTCCCTGCGGCATGTATCTTTTTCTTATGTCTTCCGTTTACCCTACTGGGGGCGCTCCTCGGGCTGCATTATCCCCAAGCCGCTCGGGCCTGACCCAGTGGCGTCTATCTTTCTCTCATCTATCGAAGTTGATTTGATCCTTCATGATTGACCTTCTTGAGATAATCGCCTGCTCGATTGACACCTACCCCTGGAGTTGCTCGCTCTGGCACGGCATTTGCGCATGGGTCCGTCCCTGCAACACCGACAAATCTGAGAGGTCGAGCTCTGGCCGCGGCAGCCCCGCATAGTGCTACCTCACCAGGCCCTCAGTGCCTCAATCACTCCCTTGGAGCAACCAATGGGTGGCTGACAACCGTAATGGCAGCCTTTGTTTTCCTCGTGTTGGTGTACAGGATCCTCCTAAGGAGTAGCTCGGTGGGCATCGTGAGCTCCCTCTTCCTCTCTCCCGTGCGATCCGCTCGCGTGTTAAAAGGGGGGCACCTGAGCATCGCGACTCATGGGCTCTTACTGGCTCTCCAGCCCTCACCCCCTGGCCTTGACCCACGGCATCGCGACCTGTCATACCAGCAGCGGCTGAGCTTGCTCGAGGGCCGGGACCTGAGGACGTAGAGCATGAAGGAAAGTGCAGGGAAGAGGGGAGAAGCTCACGAGTACCCAACCCAGCGACACCCCTGCTGCCAGCACACGGGCCAGGCACGTCGCCGGATAACGACTCCAAGCCCACGAGATAAGTCACGCCTCTGCAGAAGCTAGATCGATGCAACATCAAACCCTCGCCCAGTGCGGTCCTGTCACGATGATGCTACCTTCCTTTCTCGCCCAGCGGAGGCTGCTTGCGCGCTAAAGGGGACCTCCCGAGCATCGCGCCTCAGGGGCTCTTACTGGACCTCAGGTCGCTCACCTCCTGGCCTTGACCACGGCATCGCGACCTGGCATACCAGCGATGGCTGAAGCCTTCCTGGGGACCGGGACTTATCAGCGTAGAGCGCCAAGCCCTCATGAGGATAGAAAGGGGGAGCTGAGCCGGGTTAGGACAAGCATCTCGCATCAATTCATAATAAGGATAATATGCACAAAAGGCATGACAGACGCCTTACATACCCCCGCGGGGTGTTACTTCGATTCCTCGCAGGGAACAAAGGGCGCTAATCCTAAGGCTAACTACGCGCGCCTCCGCAAGAGACGCCATCATCAACAGTGGGTCGCCAGGCGCCGGCACCGACCCCATCCAGATCAGTAGTGTCGGCGGCCAGACGAAGCTGCCCTGCTCCGAGCGCGGCGCGAGCTCGGGGGCTCATAGCTGTCGTCGCTCGTCTCCGGAGTCGCAAGAAGTTCGGGAGAGTCACTGGACGCACCAGCTCCTCCGCTGCTGCTTGAGGAGCTGCTGGGGAAGCGGTTGGCAGGCCTGGTCCTCGCCACTCCGACGCCCCGGCCGCCTTCCTTGGGGCAGCACTCCAGCCGGCGTCCTTCCGCGTCAAAGACCTTGAAGAGCATCAAGGAGGCACCATCGTATTCAAGATGAATTACGAGGGCACCCCCTGCCCGGCAGACTCGGGTGATCTCGCCCCAGCCTCGGGTCATGAAGACCTTGCCCGGGGCGACAACCTCGACCTCCGCCTCGGTCGCGGGGGTGCTGCAGTCGGCGTGCTGCAGCCAGAACTCCCGAGGCCCCCTCGGCGGTATCTCGAAGGCGAAGGAGGGAGGAAGGCGAATCCAAGAGCGCGGAGGCGTAGCGGCGTGAAGCACAAGCTCGCGAGAAGAGCCCTCGGCGTGGACTCCAGGGGTGACGACGCACACCACCGTAACTCACCGGCAGCGCCGTCGGTGTCGCTCAGCATCTTCTTCTCCAGGGACCTCGATTCGGACGTACAAGGGCAGCGGAAACCCCGGTGGTGGCCGCTCGTACCAAGGCCTCGACGTCTCCTATCGAGTACCCTCATCGCGGCAATGTGGGACTGGCCGCTTCTTCAGTGGGAGTGAGACGGGCCCCTCTCGGGGGGCCTTCCCCTTCTCTTCGGCAGAGAACCAGTGAATTGGCGCCATCGTCGTCAAAATGGAGGAGGAGCAAAGAGGAAGAGGCGAAGCAAGGAGAGATGGACAGGAAGGGCTCACGCCATTCCGTACTTATAGCCGGAGGAGGCCAACCGTCGGCCTCCATGATCACACGTAATCATGACTCATTTTTCATGCAGGGACTTGTCATGTTGGGAAGTTGCCGAGGCGTCATGGGGAAGCGAGGACGCCAACATCCAATTAACCGCCACACGGCGCCCAAGGCCGTAGGCTGTTGGGGCCCGCGACGCTTTGCACTTGCCCCTTCGCTTCTCTGCTATGCCAAGTCCGGGCGCGCCTTGGGCCCGGGGGCTACTGTCGGCTTTCTGGGAACGGGGGTCCCCAGACTTTCCTGCCTGCGGCCTGCGGCGTGGCTCAAATGGTGGCCCGGTGCGGCCCAACTTCATCAACTCAAGCTCAAGACCCTCGCGAGGGGCCAAGCCTCGCGGGGCGGACGATAGGAAGCTTCCTCAGGAACGACCTCCCCAGGCAGGCTCGCGAGGAGGCGGAGAGATCAAGGAAGGGTACCTCGCGAGGTGCTCATGACGCAAGCCATGACGATCAAGACCAGGCGGGCGCCTGCCTGCGCAGTGTCCTTGTTTCCTCTTTGGTGCAAAGGGGGCAAGCGCAGGTGCAGAGTACCGAGGCTTCAGGCAAAGGTTGCCATTTCGGTGCAACAAGACCAAGACCGGTGGAGCGGCAGGATGGAGGTCACCGTGGAGCCCAAGACGGCGTCATCGTCAGGGCCTTTGGCAGACGAAGACCAACTTTAGTCAGGATAAGTGTGCTAGATGTTCCCCTTCAAAATGGCCGTTGTTGGCGCCCTTCCCGCTCAATATTTGGGAAGAGGACCAGGGCCTCTATAAATAGGACTAGCCACCATAGGGATCGGGGACGACAGACAGAGGGAGAGAGACCAGAAAACCAGAGCCAACAGAGACAGAGCAATTCCTCTCCAGGCTCCCCACCACAAGAGCTCCTCCCCTCACGAGGCAGTTCTTCCCTTGTATTGTTCATCATCAGCCCCAGAGGCAATCCACACACCACAATCTAGAGTAGGGTATTACACCACAATGATGGCCCGAACTAGTATAAACCTTGCGTCCCTTGTGTTGTTCATCTTGCTAGCCTAGATTCCGAGCGAGGCGTTGGGATGTTGGTTGGTAGAGGAGAGATCTTCGCGCGCACCCCAGAGTTCGAACCTCAAGGATCTGCTGTTACCCGAAATCCAACACCCGTCTAGCAGTAACTCGCTGTCAAATCACACAACCCTACGTTTACAGCAGCCTACTCCCTCATCTTCTTGCATCTCCATCGAACCGACTAGGCGGTACTGCCCCGCCTACCACACAGGAAAAGCCCCGCCCTCGACTTTTAAATAGTACAGTATACTAATTTTGTATCCATGGATTGCGCCATGGATCAAAGCCTATAGAAAATGGCGGTACACATGTACGGAGTATACAACACGCCCGCCGCATTCGCGTCGCACCCCAGACGATCGGTCGGTCTGGCACGCTGCTCTCCAAATGGAACACGCGTCATATTGCGTTTGCACACACATGTGGGACCGCAATTGAGAACCGACCATAGGCACACTCCTCGGCCCCGCAAGCCGGGTGACTTAATAGAAGAGGGAGACGAGCGATAGTACTAGAGAAGTGTTGTACTACGTTGGTGCCTGGACGATCCCTGCAAGACACGGAAGATTAGTTCGCCCATGCATGTGACCAGACTCCAGCAGACATGCATGGATTGGCTATCGTCTACATATCGTGCAGGTTGTGTTGTACGGGGCTGTAGTTCTGGTGAGAAATCTAAAAAAAGGTTTCTTGTCATCTTGCAAAATTAGGTGTCATGTGCTTCGGATCACTGCGAGGGTTAAACAGCGACAACTGAGTTGGGCTAGTCATTGGGGGCACATGCACGAAGACTACTCGGCTGCCATCTAGGTCAAGCTGGCTATGTTAATTAGGACATCTATCGACGGACCCCTTTTCTATGAGTTTATCTTTAATTTCAGCTTTGTTCCTCGTCTAATTTATCCGTCGGGATTCATGTTGTCTCCTTTGGGCAGTGAGGTTATGATTTCTTGTCATGTGGCATTTATTCATGTTACATGTTATAACCCGGTGCTTCAGATCAAAATGACAACAACTGCGCCTCCGGGCCACGTGCATGAAGACTTCTCGACAGTCATTGACGAGGTCAAGCCGGCTCCGATAGACAAAAGAAAACTAGTACTCCACTATATAGGCAGGAGCCTCCGCGCTTGCTTGCTAGTGTTGCTCTCTTCACACTGTCTCGTCCTCTCCAGATCTAAACATGACAGCGGTGGCCACACTCTCTCTGTGTGTGCTAACCGCTGGTCACATATCCAGTCGGATCCTCTCCGCCGGGGAAGGTGAGAAGGTGCAACGTTCACGCGGTCATCCTCAGGTAAGGCTCTTACCCACTGCTGGCGTGTCCCGATCAGCCTGCCTAACCGTTTTCTCCCAAGCACCGCTGGCGAGGGAGGGCCTCTGACCCCTTCTTCCTCGTTGCCGTAGTGTGGGCAGATCCGGCCTCCCGCCGCCCACCTAGCAACATCCCGGCAACCATCAGGTATAACTTCCTTCAAAACCGGCCTTGCTCTACTTCTCGAGCTCCTGATGTCGCTGCATTTGTATCTTTTACTATTTCTCAGGCCCCCTCGTAGATAGGATCAATCGGCTATATGAAAACCACCTATTTTTTACGGTTAAGAGGTAAAACTAGTTCATGCACTCGAATCTTGTACTACTTGGTTCAAACAAGGAAGAAAGGGGGTGGGGGTGGGGGAAGATTTGTTACATGAATCTAGGACTTGGTCGAAAGAGGAAATAATGGGGGCGAAAAGTAGCAGAGACTGGCTATCCAACTGGTCTCTAGGTCTAATAGGGAAATAAAGGGAAACTCCGCAGTACAAACTCAATATAAACCCGATCTATTGGTTGAAAAAGGAAAGAAAGTGGGGACTGGGGGACAAGTCAACTGAGTAAGTCCATCACTAGATTTGCCAGCCTCACACAGTATAAGGTGGCTATACCGAACAAAAATGGGACCAACCCAGATATCATGTTCTGATGTTTATTGCCCTAAGCCACTCTTATGTAATGCCACTGGTAAAATATAGAAGTCGCACTGTTAAAAGTAAGGACACGTTAAACAAATGTTGTTTTCAATGTAATGCCTCCAGTAATATGAATCAATGGCACTTTTTTACATGTCCTGCTAAATTTCCCATTAAGATAAGTTGGTTCTTTTTGTTAGAAATGCAACTGTCCTGGTCCGCCTACTCTCTCGTGCCCAAAGTAATGTTGTATTTAACTGTTGTCATAGTTAATACTAATGCCCACACTAATATCTAGAAATGCCACTGCTTTAGAAATTTCTACTATCCTTGTAGGATTTCCATTCAGATAAGGAACATGTTTATTTTCATTTGATGCATGTTTCATCACTTGTTAGTCACCCTCCTTTCCACCTTTTTTGTGCAAACAGCGATATACATTTCACGCTCGATCTTAGTTGAACTGCACAAATGATATCCAAATTATAGTTGAACATTCCAGGAGCTTCACAACCAACCTTGATGTTGCTCAATTTTATTGCAACTAATGAAGAAGAAGCTCTGTGGGTTTTGTTTTCTGATGGAAATGGAACCGGGGCTGCAGCCCTTTTCTTAAAAAAATGAAGAAGAAGCTGCTAGCTCACGGGACATTGCTTCATTTTAGGTGAACTGCACCAAAAGGTCCCATGAATTGAATCATCCATGTTGGTGACCGAAAGAGCCAGCTTCAGCATCCCAGTCTAAGCACCCTCGGCCTCCATCCTTGTGACGCACGGTACACCTCGTTTGCCACCTGCTCGACCCTAGTGTCAGTGATAAAATGGAGTAATAATACAGTTAAAATACAGCGAGTGTTCTCTCTATCATTTCATTTCCAATGTAGATAAAGAAAGTGCTTCTCTTTGTTAATGTATGTTTCATCAACTAGTCCCATTGTTAATGTTTAAGCGTTTCTGCAAACTGGGGTGCTTAATTTTAGTTGATCTGTACAAAAATAGAGATTTGAATGTCTCAAGGCGCCTACTTGTCCTACCGATGTACGCTGATGTTCATCACTGGCAGAAGGTGTATCTGGGAGACTTGGGACGATTTCCAGTATGAGGCGTACCATATGAGGCGTCGCAGGGCACATCCCGCGCTCGCAGCATGGCATACTATGATACTATCGCAATATTTTCTTCTATTTATTTTGTGTGTTTCATCAACTAGTGCCACTATAATGTAATCACACTTTTTCATTATCTGTGCAAATAGGGTTATTCAGGTGCATTTTGGTGGAACTGCACAAATGTACGTATGGAACCGGCATATATGCAGAGTGCGAGTTGTGCCAAGTAAAAATTACTGACACCAACCATGCTGCATGCATGCATTGGCATCCACCACCACCAGTGGGATTTGTGGTGCCCTCTATGGACGGATCTTTCTCGGCAGCAAATCCTCTAACCAAATACTAGTAGCTTATATTGGCAGTTTTCTAGGGAATACTCTTTTCTGAAAGAAGCACCAATCATTTTTTCTTTATTTGTACACCGTGTCACAACTTTGACCCAAAGGTCCAGAGCTATTTTAGGGTGATTGGCGTAGTACTCGGAGACTCATTGTAAGCATGATTTTCATTAGCTATCACACTGATTGTAAGCATGAGCAGGTGGAAGATTAGGTTAGTGCGAAGCTTACCTTAAACCCTACGACCGTTGAAACGAAGCGAGCATCGAGGGAACTGTGGAGACCGGCGGGGAAGTGACATCTCACCATCCGGCCTCTGTTGGCGTTCTGGGAACGGGGGTACCCAGACTTGCCTGCCTGCGGCCTGCGGCGTGGCACAAGGAGTGGCCCAGTACGGCCCATCTTCATCAACACAAGCTCAAGACCCTCGCGAGGGGCCAAGCCTCGCGGGGTGGACGACAGGAAGCTTCCTCAGGCACGGCCTCATCAGGCTGGCTCGCGAGGAGGCGGAGAGATCAAGGCGAGGTACCTCACGAGGTTCCCGTGACGCAAGCCATGATGACCAAAGCCAGGCGGGCGCCAGGCGGGCGCTGGCCTATGCAGAGTCCTTGTTTCCTCTTTGGTGCAAAGGGAGCAAGCGCATGCAAGAGTATCAAGCAAGGGCAACCATTTTGGTGCAACAAGACCAAGACCAGCAGAATGGCAGGATGGAGGTCATCGTGGAGCCCAATCCGGTGTCACCGCCAGAGTCTTTTGCAGGCGAGGACCGACTTTAGTCAGGATAAGTGTACTAGATGTTCCCCTTCAAAATGGCCAATTGTTGGCGCCCTTCCCGCTCAATATTTGGGAAGAGGCCGAGGGCCTCACTCTATAAATAGGACTAGCCACTCTCGAGGTAGGGGATCGAGCAGTTGAACCCTAGCCAGAACCACCAACGCAAGAACACCCCTCGGGAGCCAGTTCTTCCTTGTATCGTTCATCATCAGCCCCTGAGGCAATCCACCACACCACAAACTAGAGTAGGGTATTACACCACAATGGTGGCCCGAACTAGTATAAACCTCGTGTCACTTGTGTTGTTCTTTGTGTAGTTTAGATCCTTGCGAGGCGACGAGACATAGGTAGGTAGGAGGTGCGATCTCCGCGTGCACCCCAGAGTTTGAACCTAGAGGGTCTGCCGGAACCCGAAATCTGACATTTGGCGCGCCAGGTAGGGGTGCGCCGGAGCTTTCCCTTCCACCGACCCGCTCTCCGCCAACACCGCGGCTCGCCCTCATGATGGGCAACGCGCCGCCCGCTCCGGTCACCAGCGCCAGCGCAGCGGCCGGGGGGCTCCGAGCCTTGGCCCCCGCCTTGCGGCAGGTGCGATGGCCGAACAAGTTCGAGCCGGAGATGCCACCGCGCTACAACGGCACGACCGTTCCGCTGGCCTTCCTACTGGCGTACGAGGAGGCCGGGGGCGACGACAGGGTCATGGCTAACTGGTTTCCCATGGCCCTCATCAGCGTCCCGCGCATGTGGCAGCTCCACCTGCCCGCGGCCTCCATGGCCTCTTGGGGGGAGCTGCGTGGCCTTTTCCTCGCCCAGTACGCTGCACCGGCGCCCCCGGTCGTCGCCGCTCTCCTGGGTGGTTCGTAGGCGCCACCTTCAGGCTGCCACATCAAGCCATTCGTCCGCCAGATCAGCGCCGCTTCCACGCAGCATGGGGCCCCTCTGGGTTGGGCGGTGCCTGAAGTCGATCTGGCCTTCAGCTTGGATGATCACCCCTCCAACTCAGCCTGCTCGGCAGCGCTCCCGATGTTGTGCACCCCCACCATCTTCCAGGTGGCCGTCACCAGGACCCTCATCAACGGCGGAGCTGGCCTCAGCTTGCTCTCGGTTGAAGCCTTCAGCCTCCTCCACATACCGCCAGAGCGGCTTCAACCCAGCAGGCCCTTCTTGGGCGTCGGAGGCGGTTCCACCGGCTCCCTGGGGCGGATCCGTCTTCCGATAACCTTCGGCACCTACGACAACTTCCGCACAGAGCTAATCGACTTCAACATCGCCCCCATTGGCCTCGCATATAATGACATCCTCGGCTACCCGGCGCTAGCCCGATTCATGGCCGCAACTTACCCAGCGTACAACCTCATGAAGATGCCCGGGAGCAGCGGCGTCCTCACCATACCCGTAGACACCGGGGATGCGTTGCAAGCGCTCAAGATCATTTTCAAGACTGCAGCGGTGGCGCAGCCCGCCGGCTCAGACGCCCCTGAGCCCAAGAGGGCTGCACCGGCCAAGAAGAAGCAGCTATTCACCCAAGACAAGGCAGAAACCAAGCAGATACTGGTCAACGAGGGTGGATCCACTAATGCCACCTTCACCATAGGCGCCAACCTTGAGCCCGAGCAGGAGGAGGCCTTGGTAAAGTTCCTACACGCGAGATAGAAGGTGTTCGCGTGGGAACCTGATCAGCTGGCAGGGGTTCCGAGGGGCATAATCGAGCATCACCTCAACGTATGCCCCAACGTGCGCCCCGTGAAGCAGAAAGCAAGATGGCAGTCCACTGAGAAGCAGGCTTTCATCGTCCAAGAGACCCGCAAGCTGGAGGCGGCAACGGTCATTCGCGAGGTCCGCTACCCAGATTGGCTGGCTAACCCGGTTGTCGTTCCAAAGAAGGGGGGAAAGGAACGCATGTGCGTCGACTTCACCAACCTCAACAAAGACTGCCCACAGGATCCATTCCCGCTCCCTCGTATCGACCAGATCGTCGACTGCACCGCCGAGTGCGACCTGTTATGCTTCCTGGATGCCTTTTCTGGTTATCACCAGATCAAGATGGCGGTAGAAGACGTGGAGAAAACGGCCTTCCTAACCCCGTGTGGGGTGTACTGCTACACATGCATGCCCTTCGGACTGTGCAACGCAGGTGCGACCTTTCAGCGGCTGATGCACATCGCCTTGGGTCGGCAGCTCGGGAGGAACGCCGAGGCTTACGTTGATGACATTGTGGTGAAGTCTCGGGAGGCAAAAACCCTAATACAGGACTTGGAGCAGATCTTCGCGAGCCTCAAAGAAGTGGACCTGCGGCTCAACCCAGAGAAATGTGTGTTTGGAGTCCCCTCGGACAAGCTTCTGGGCTTCCTCGTGTCCCACCGGGACATCGAGGCCAACCCAGAAAAGGTCAAAGCAGTCGAGGACATGAGCCCGCCGAAGACCCTCAGGGAGATGCAGAAGCTCACTGGGCGCATGACCGCGCTAGGAATCTTCATCTCCAAGTTGGGGGAACGAGCGCTGCCCTTCTTCAAGCTGATGAAGAAAAAGGGCCCCTTTGAATGGACTGAAGAGGCCGACAAAGCGTTCCAGGATCTCAAAAGGTACTTAACCAGCCCTCCGGTGATGGTGGCTCCGCGCCCTCAAGAGCCCCTGGTGCTCTACCTTGCAGCCACTCCGTACTCTGCCAGTGCAACCTTGGTGGCGGTTAGGGAGGAGCGTAGGACCAAATCCGCGACAACCGCCCAGGTCGAAGCGAAGCAGGACCAAGAGAGCCTCACAGAGACCACGACCACAGCCGAGAAGGATCAGTCGCCGCAGGGAAGCATGCTCAGAACAAAAGAAGCCCCTCCCCCGAGCGACCAGTCGCTGGGGGATCCATTGCCTCAGGAGGCGCCCCGGCCTCCGGAGGACGCTAGCGGCACTAGCATTCCCAACCTCGTCGAACACCCTGTGTACTTTGTCAGTACAGTGCTACGGGACGCGAGGGCGCGGTACCCCATGCCCCAGAAACTCCTCCTCACGCTATTGGTAGCCTCGCGCAAGCTGCGGCACTATTTTCAGGGCCATCCCATCAAGGTCGTCTCAGCGTACCCGCTTGAAAGGGTGCTCAGGAGCCCCAACTCGGTTGGGAGAGTCGCTGAGTGGAACATTGAGCTGCAAGCATTTCAACTAGAATTCAGCACAACCAGAGTCATCAAGGGGGCCGCGCTTACGGACTTTGTGGAAGAATGGGCAGAGGCATCAGGCCTCAAGGCTGGTGAGGATCGATCCCTCTCCCCCGGAAGCGAGGTACTGGACGGTTGGGTCATGTACTTCGACGGGGCGTTCTCCCGACACGGCGCGGGGGCTGGCGCAGTGCTCATATCCCCCACTCAAGACAAGCTTTACTATGCCGTGCAACTCTATTTCCAGCACGAGGAAAAGGTCTCCAACAACATAGCAGAATACGAAGGCTGATAGCAGGCCTGAAAGCTACAGTCGCCCTGGGGGTGAAGCGCCTCACCATCAGGGGTGATTCGCAGCTCCTCGTCAACTTCTCCAACAAAGTGTACGAGACAAAGGACGAGCACATGGAAGCCTACCTCGTGGAGGTCCGCAGGATGGAGAAGCAGTTCTGGGGACTGGAGTTGCAGCATGTGCCTCGCGGCACCAACCAAGAGGCCGATGACATCGCCAAAATGGCATCCAGGCGGCTACCTCAGGAATCTGGCGTCTTCGAGGAGCGGCTCTTCAAGCCCTCGGCGGCGCCATCGCTGTCAAGCACGGTACAACCTCGGGAGGAGCTCCGCCAGCCACCTGCCTTGGGAGCCCCGGTCTGTGGCCCGGTCTCAGGAGTGCGCCTGCTCCTGGCGCTGGAGCCCCATGAAGGATGCTGGATCACAGAGCTCAGGAGTTACCTGACGCAGGGGATCCAGCCTGAAAAGGAGGAGGAAGCAGAGCATGTGGCGCGGCAGGCCACGGCATACTGCATCAAGGATGGAGAGCTCTACCGGAGACGATGAAATGATGTGTCCCTACGTTGCATTTCTAGGGAGCAAGGGAAGGAGCTGTTGGCAGACATACACGGTGGAGACTGTGGGCATCACTCGTCGTCACGGACCCTCGTTGGCAAGGCGTTCCGCAGTGGGTTCTATTGGCCCACGGCACTCAGTGACACCGTGGAACTGGTGAAAGCTTGTGAGGCCTGCCAATTCCATGCCAGGCAGATCCATCAGCCGGCAGGAGGCCTGCAGACTATACCCCTCTCATGGCCATTCGCAGTCTGGGGGCTGGATATCCTGGGCCCGTTCCCTCGGGCGCTAGGAGGCTATCGCTACCTCTATGTCGCCGTGGACAAGTTCACCAAGTGGGCTGAGGTGGAAGCTGTCCGCACCATCCCCGCAGGTTCCGCGGTCAAGTTCATCAAGGGCATCGTGAGACGGTTCGGGGTGCCGAACCGCATCATCACCGACAATGGTTCGCAGTTCACCAGTAACCTCTTCAAAACATATTGTGCTAACCTTGGAATGCAGATATGCTACGCTTCGGTAGCACACACGTGGAGCAACGGCCAGGCCGAGCGAGCCAACGCAGAGGTCCTGAGGGCCTCAAAACCAGGACCTTCAAGAAGAAGCTGGAAGCCTGTGGCAGGGGCTGGTATGATGAGCTTCAGTCTGTACTATGGTCCATCCGCACGACCACGACCAAGCCGACTGGCGAGACCCCGTTCTTCCTGGTTTATGGAGCTGAAGACGTTCTCCCTCACAAGGTCAGGCGTCGTTCCGCACGGGTCCTGGCGTTCGACGAGGCGTAGCACGACGCAATGCGGGGCACGGATCTCGTGCTGGGGGAGGAGCATCGTTGAGAGGCCATGCTACGAGCAGCAAGGTACCAACAGGCACTGCGACAATACCACTGCCGCAACATCCGCCCCAAGACTCTTGAGGTAGGGGAGCTCGTGCTCAGGCGGGTTCTCTCTAGGGAGGGACTACATAAGATCTCTCCCATGTGGGAGGGCCCGTTCAAGGTTGTTCATGTTTCTAGGCCCGGCTCCGCGCGCTTGGAGACCCAGGAGGGGGTGCACGTCCAGAACGCGTGGAACATTCAACACCTCCGAAGGTTTTACCCCTAAAAAGGCTCGGTGCCTGTGAAGAAGGTGAATGCCTATCAAGTTATCGTGTTTTGGAAAAGGCCCGGTGCCTGTGAAGAAGGCGAATGCCTGTGAAGTTATCGCGTTTTGGAAAAGGGTCGGTGCCTGTGAAGAAGGCGAATGCCTCTGAAGTTATCGCGTTTTCGAAAAGGGCCGGTGCCTGTGAAGAAGGCGAATGCCTGTGAAGTTATTGCGTTTGGAAAAGGCCCGGTGCCTGTGAAGAAGGTGAATGCATGTGAAGTGGTTGCGTTTGGAAAAGGCCCGGTGCCTGTGAAGAAGGCAAACGCCTATGAAGCTCGCCACCCGTGACACGCTCACCTAATAATGAGTGGGCCTGTACACGCCCCGGAGTCTCCGGAGTGCCGCCCTCGGGCCTCGGGAGCTCCCGCCCACGCCCAGTGGCAGCACTTAGCTCCGCGCTGGTGAGAAGACGTCGAAGACTAGATTAGGTGCTGGACACGGCTTCTTTCATTTGCTTTCTGCAGTTGGCTTGTTCGTTTCTGTTTGAAGATTTACTGAAGTTGTTACCGTTTTGAGCTCGCGACCCTTCGTCCGTTTCACTTATTCGATTTGTTTTCTTTCGCGTAAAGTCTCACGAGGGAGGAACTTGGGCACCCTCGCGAGTGTTTTCTGCCCCGGTGGTTTGGAGCTCCCCTATGCGAGCCCGCTGCGGGAGCGCCCCTCCCAGTCCGTGCTCCCCGGGCATCGCGACAAGATCATACAATTCTGGTTGGTTGTCCCTGCTACCAGGGCCAGAGGCTGCCCCAACTGACTAACCCCTGCAGGACACCAGGCGCACGACGAGGCCCTCGCCTCGGGAGGCGAGGACCACAACGAGCTTTCCCCCCAAGTTAAGTGATTTCCATGCATAAAGACGAGGACGAAAACAGAGCGCTGAAACAGTAGAAACAGCGCGCCAACTAAACAATAACGGTTCGATACGCCCCCTCGGGGCACCAGACTACATTCTCTTTTGCGCAGGAAAGAAGGAAAAGCAAAATGGGCACGACTCGCCCAGCGCCAACTCTCGGCAGGAACTCATGCTGCCTCCGGAGCTCAGCTGGATTCTGCCTCCCGCTTCACCGAGACGCGGTGCCGGGCCGACCCGACGCCCTCTCCTAGGCAAGCGCGATGACGAGGGGGTTGGTCGCAACCACCGCTGGAGGAGCTGCCGTCCGATGGGGAGTCACCGAAGCTTGGCGGGCCCCGGGCGCCGCTGGCCGCGCGCCTCACACCACCTTCATCCCGACCGACGCCGGGGCTGGGCACCCGGCCACGGTCATCGTCTTTGGGGCAGCATCCGGGGCAGCATCCCGATCGTAGAGGGTGGCATCGCCGTCGAACTTAAAGTGTAGAGTGCACTGTCAGCTCAAGCCGCGCGTGCGGGCAAACGTTTGCCAGCCGCGGGTCAGAGCCGCGTCCCCGATGTTGGAAACCTCCAGAGTAGCCCAAGAGCCCCAGCTGCAGCAACCATCAGCCTGAAGCCAAAGGCCGCCCGGGGCGCCAGCCGGAAGTTCTCCTACAAAGAAGCGGGGGAGCGGAAGCCAGGTGCCGGTCGGGTCCGCCGACCACACGACGAACTCCGGCAGGACCTCCGCCGAGCGAGAGCGCGGCCTTGGGGTCACGCAGCCCCGGCGTACCTCTTGTGGGCAGCCGAGCACTCACCGCCACGCAGAGGAGGGCTTCCACGGCCACCGGAGGTCGCAGCAGGGGCCCTAGGGTGCTTGCGAGGGCGGCCCCGTACGCACTTGGCCGGCGGAGAGCCCGGTCCTTCCCGGCGAGCCTTACCTTTCTCCGCGGCCGAAAATCTCTTCGGCGAGGCCATGGGATGGCGAGAGACCAAGAAGGAGGTGGAGAGCAGCAGGAGAGGATGGACTAGAAAGGCTCTCACCGTTCCGTACATATAGTCGGAGGAGGCCAACCGTCGGCCTCCACGATCACAGGTAATCATGACCCGCTTTGCATGCAGGGACTTGTCAATTCGTGCAGTTGCAGAGGCGTCGAGGGGAAGCGGGGACGCCCACGTCCAATCAACCGCCACGCGGCGCCCAAGGCCGCATGCTGTTGGGGCCCTCGCACTTGCCCCTTCGCTTCTCTGCTATGCCAAGTCCAGGCGCGCCTTGGGCCCGGGGGCTACTGTCGGTGTTCTGGGAACGGGGGTACCCAGACTTGTCTGCCTACGGCCTGCGGCGTGGCACAAGGAGTGGCCCAGTACGGCCCATCTTCATCAACACAAGCTCAAGACCCTTGCGAGGGGCCAAGCCTCGCGGGGCGGGCGACAGGAAGCTTCCTCAGGCACGGCCTCATCAGGATGGCTTGCGAGGAGGTGGAGAGATCAAGGCGGGGTACCTCACGAGGTGCCCGTGATGCAAGCCATGACGACCAAAGCCAGGCGGGCGCCAGGCGGGCGCCAGCCCTCGTAGAGTCCTTGTTTCCTCTTTGGTGCAAAGAGAGCAAGTGCAGGCAAGAGTATCAAGCAAAGGCAACCATTTCGGTGCAACAAGACCAAGACCGGCAGAACGGCAGGATGGAGGTCATCGTGGAGCCCAATCCGGCGTCACTGCCAGAGTCTTTGGCAGGCGAGGACCGACTTTAGTCAGGATAAGTGTACTAGATGTTCCCCTTCAAAATGGCCAATTGTTGTCTCCCTTCCCGCTCAATATTTGGGAAGAGGCCCAGGGCCTCGCTCTATAAATAGGACTAGCCACTCTCAAGGCAGGGGATCGAGCAGTTGAAACCTAGCTAGAACCACCAACGCAAGAACACCCCTCGGGAGGCAGTTCTTCCTTGTATTGTACATCATCAGCCCCTGAGGCAATCCACCACCCAAAAACTAGAGTAGGGTATTACACCACAATGGTGGCCCGAAGTATAAACCTCGTGTCACTTGTGTTGTTCTTTGTGTAGTTTAGATCCTTGCGAGGCGACGAGACATAGGTAGGTAGGAGGTGCTATCTCTGCGTGCACCCCAGAGTTCGCACCTAGAGGGTCTACCGGAACCCGAAATCTGACAGCCTCCTCTTGCGGCGGGAGAATGAATACTCCTGTGGCTATGGCTGGCTCTGCACCCTCACGAATGGCGCACCATACTCGATTGATTCGTTATCCTCTGGGTGCTCGACCTTCAACATGTACGCCCACCACCTCCGCCTGACTGTCACCTCGGGCGAATCTATCTGCTCCATCGCCCAGAGGACATACTCGATGAACTCGGAGGACTACGGTGTGACTGCCACCAAGGAGTACATGTACATTGCCGCCCTCATCGCCGCCGTCTCGCTCTTTCGCATACATTGCCACATGGCCATCACCGTCCTTGAAATCTCCCACTCATTGTCAAACCATGTAAGGATCTCCTTCAACCTAGCTAACTTTTCCTGGTCGCCGCTGGCGATCTGCCTGATTAGCTGTTGCATCCTCTCCAGAGATGTCCTTCTGAGTGGTCCGGTGCTAGCTTTGGAAGATGGGAGGAGAGACGGTGGTCTTGCAATAGAGAAGAGGGATAGGTGAGACGGTGGTTTTGGAATGGAGATGATGGAGAGGAGAGGAGGTAGTTTTCCAATGGAGAAGATCAGAAGAGGGAGAGGCGAGACAGTGGTTTTGGAATGGAGATGATGGAGAGGAGAGGAGGTGGTTTTGCAATGGAGAAGAGGGAGAGGAGCGTGCGGCAGCAGTTTAGGATTGGAAGAGAGGGCCGGCGCGTTGTGACTGGATCAAAATCCAAATCAATTTACCCTTCAATTAAGAAAGCGACCCCACATTAACTAGTCTCCCTTTTATTCTGGGTCATAATTGACCATGATTTTCGCACATAAAATATATGTTATACGTTGCAAAAATAATATAATTTGAAAGTACATTCAGATACGAACCAAACGATACAATTTTTGGTGACATGCATTCACATTTTGCTTGTCAAATACAGTACATGGTCAAACTTTGACCCAAAATACGCAAAACAAAAAATACTTCCAAGACCAACGTGGCTCTTCCGCTCTTCTCCTCTTAAACCACCGTCGCTCCTCTCCTGATCCAATCTAAATCCAGCGCCGCTCCTCTCCTCTTCCATTTCAAAACCACCGCCCCTCCTCTCCTGTTCCAGTCCAAAACCAGCGTCGCTCCTCTCCCATTCTAATCCAAAACCAGCGCTACTCATCTCCTCTTCCATTCAAAAACCACCGCCGACGAGTGAAGGTGTTGTGGCAAAGTAGATCGATGGAGGAGTACAACTGATATGTGAGGATCGCAGACGACGACCCTGTGAAGCTAGCTAGGATGTTGGAGATATAGTCTTGGTTTGACAACAAGGACCAACTAGCAGCGACGGCGACATCCATGGCCAAATATCTGCAACAGAGCAAAAAGGTGGTGATACTCCCGGAGGGAGTCGCGCGGGAGTACATAGAGCTGCTCCTCTGGGCCATGGAGCAAATAGATTCACCGAATTCGGTCGTGAGGGAGCGGTGGTGGGAGTATCGATCCCAGATGGAGCATCCACCAGAGATTGAAGGATCGAGCATCTACAGGGTGCCGTTTGTGAGGGTGTCCAACCAGAGCTAGCCGGTGTAGTCTTCGTCGACCGAACCCAACTGCAAGAGGAGAAAAGCAGTTGGCCTGACAACACTTCCCCGCCATCCTCTCCCTCGTCGTTCACATCGTCTCACGGGGCGGCTGTCTGCCGTCGAGGAATAGGAGGGGACTGTCCCCCCCAGCCCAATAGTTCGACAGGTTGTGAATTGTCAGGATGAGCTTAGGGTTGTCAGTATTTGTAGGTTGTGAATTGTGTTTTGTATTTTGCATTTTGAGAGTACTTTTAGATATGAATGTCTTTTGAATTTCAAATTTGCAGTATTGAGCATATGAAGTATTTTATGAATTCTAGAGATCTATTTTTAGCACTTACAAAAATGTAGTTTCATAGTAGTACAAAAGTGCAGACAATGTGATTCTCGGAGAAGAAACTGCAAGTTTCAATTTCAGATAAGAAACTGCAAGTTTAGTTTCAGATAAGAAACTGCAACTTTCAGAGGCAGAGCATTTATATTAACACGGCCCTTTCAAACAGGGTTAACATCATGTTTGAAGTTTTATTCATGGTCAAAAATGGAACTACCAGCCATTTAACATCATGCTGATCAACATTCATGCATAGCACATCTTCATATGATGCACAGTCAAAAAGATATGCTATTTTCAAAATGTCCACACAATGTCGAGTGTGCGAAACACAGAGAAAACGAGGGACAAAGTTTTGGCAAGTGTTGGACGTGGTGTGCGTAGATGACAATAAGGACCCACATGTCAATAAAGGCAGTGGCAAAAAAATTGGAGATATTTTCCCTGCACAGGTGGAATCGAACCCGGGCGAAACAGTTGTCGGGCAGTGTCACTTGGCCACTAGGCTAGTTCTATAGTTTCGTTAATAATAAGGCACTTCCTCAGGTGGTCGGATCCCCTCCTGCGCCTTTGTGCGCTCGCCACTATGCCGCTGTCCTACCATTGTGAACATGCAGAACAAATGAGAGGAATCTGGAGAGGACTGTACATGGAGAGGCGGACAGTCGGGACCCACCAGGTCTATGGCTGTACGCAAGCAAGTGCCTCATCAAAAAAATACTTCCTCCTAATGCTATACTGACATTGGGGCCCACGGGTTTGTCAACATAATTACATTTTTTAGGTGCTTCAACATAGTTACTATAGGATATAAATTCACAACGAAGCCGGGGAGCTGGCAGGTATCATTTATTATCACTAGGGAGCAAGTATCAGCTGGGTTTTGGGCTGCCCCGTCTAGGCTTTCATTTTTAACATGCGCAACCCATGACTTCGGATGGGAGGTCCATAGGCCTGTTTGTATTTTCTTGAGGGCCGTCATGTATCGACTGGCCTATGCACCTCCCATCCGAGGTTTTACTTTTCCTGAAACATCGGCAGCCCAATTTATGTATTTTTTTGAAGAAAACCCAGAGGTCTGTTCTATTTTTCTACATAAGAATAGGAACGCCAGGTCCAACTTATGTTTCCCTTCTAACTATATTATATATATTTAAATTATTTTATATGTTATTATATATTATTTTTATTGTCATCATATATTTAACAGATACTTACGTATGTAAGAAAACAATATCCCACATCTTATTGACTTCTAAAAATAATTTCTTAACAATAAAATCATGGATTGTTTTGGCACGAAAATCCTAGTGATTGTGTACAAAAGCTTGGTAAGATTTAAGGACGAATGTAATAATATCACTTATTATTTAAATATATCCTTTTTATTTTTTGATAACATTGCTGGCCCAACCCAACATTATAATTAGAATCAGCCTAGCAAAATCATGTATTTCGAGAAAGTGCAAATGGCCTATAATTTTTTAGGAAATAAAATAAATGGGACGCATGGACACTACATTATTTGTTCACCCAGACCAGCTAATGGACTGTAATTCAAAAAAAAATCAAATTGATTATAAATTCTACCGCGCAAAAAAAGACTATAAATCCTGAAAAAATGGGTTGAATACGTGCCACATTTTTGGAGGCTGAAATGTGGGCCAATAGGTCGAAGCCAACGCAAGTCATTGTCAATTTAGTCAACAAATGATTCTGACATGTTAGCCGTTGGATTTACATTCAACGACTGGCATCCATCTTCAATCTCTTGTCTTCTTCCTCCAGCGCCACCGGGACCACCTCCCGCCTCCTGCTGCTAGCAGCTCTGCTTAGCACGCTTCGCTATGAAGCGCTACTCCACAGTTATCCAGGCCATCCCTCCACCCCTCCACACCTCCTGTTCTTCTCCACCGACTGCCGAACCACACCGCACTAGAACTAGTTAACCCTCATACACCTCTCCGTCTGCGACTCTACTCCCACGTCTTCCCATCTCCGGATTGTTGCTGTCCAGGGCCTCGCCGTCGTCCACCACCTTGGATGCGCTCGGTGCAGCGTGGTCAACGTGGTCAACGAACGACACCATCGGAAGTAGACTTTGCATGGAGAGGCTGACAGCTGGGTCCACGGCCGTACACAAGGAAATGCCTCGTTATTACGCGCAAAATAATGATTCCTCCACCTGACATCTGGGACCCACCGAAAGGGCCTCTGTATTTCATGGAAAAAAACATGCCCCCCGCTGACAGGTCGGACCCACCAGCTATCTTCGCACGCAAGGAAGTGCCCCCATATTACGCCCACAAAAAATGAATACTCCCCCTGCCAGCTGGAACCCAGCATAGTGGGAGGCTGACTTGTGGGCCTACCAAGTTGACGGGGATGGACGGCTTTGTCAACCTAGTCAATATGAACAATTCTAGCTCCTGTTACTGCACGATGTTTATCCAACGGCCGTAGTGCTTCTTCAACCTCTGGTCTTCTTGCTCCAGCCGCCCAAACCAGCGCCGGTCGTGTCGCGTGCTCCTACCTCCCATGGTCGGCTGTGATACCGTGGAGGCCTCACTGCCCCCTGCTACTCCCACCGCTGGCCAGGCCATCCCTCTACTCACCCACACCCCTTGTTATTCTGCGGCGACGACAGCCTCACACCGTAGCCGAACCAGTGAACCCTCGTACTCCTCCCCACGTGGGCATCCACTGCCGTGTCTTCCCCGGCTCCATGTCATCCCCTTCCTAGGCCTCGCCGTCGTCCACCGCCCTGGTGCTCTCGGCGAGGCGTGGTCAATGTGGTCAAGGAATGACTTCCATCGGACGTGGACTGTATGTGGAGAGGCTGACAGCTGGGTCCACGGCCGCAGCAAGGAAGTTCCTCCTTATTACACGGAAAATAATGATTCCTCCACCTAATAGCAAGGACCCATCGGACGGGCCACTGTATTTCGCGAAAAAACATTTCCCCCCTAACTGTTGGGACCTATCAGCTACATCTTCGCACGCAAGGAAGTGCGTCCATATAACAGGCAAAAAAATGATTCGCCCCCTGACTGCTGGGACCCACCAGCTGCATCTTTGCATGCAAGGAAGTGCGTCCGGGCAAAAAAAATGATTCGCCCCCCTGACTGCTGGGACCCACCAGCTACATCTTTGCAAGCATGGAAGTGCCTATCAGTCGGGACCCACCTGGTCGAAGCGTACGTAGCATTATCATTCTGGTCGCGAACGTGTACGTACATACTGGTCGATGTAGAGGCGCGCACGTGTTGTAGTAGAGGCGCGCACGTGTCGTAGTAGAGGTGCACACGTAGCATGTACACGTACGTACAACGGCCAGGGTGCAAGAAAGTAAATACGGCCACGTACGGACATACGGGCGGGGTTTCGAACGCCTAATCGCGCATACGTACGGCCAGGGCTCATGTACATGGATGGGTCTGAACGGAGAAACTACGTCGTCGTCGTGTTCATGGGGAGGCAACAGAATGCGTCGTGTTCATCGGGAGGCAACGGAATGCGTCGTGTTCATCGGGAGGCAATGGAATGCGTGGGAGCCAACCGGCTTGGACGGAACAGGCAATGGAAACGAGGCCTCGCGTACCGCAGAACGGAGGAAACGGCCTTGTGTTCGACCGGCCATGTTCGAAACGGGATCCTGTTCATCGGGAGGGGTCTGGCATACCGCAAAACGGAGGAAACAGACTTGCGTTGGACCTCCCATGGTCGAAACGGGGTCCTGTTGAACGGGAGGGGTGTGGCGTACCACAAAATGGGACTCCATGAGATACTGTTCATCTCCACCGTCGACCTCCTCTAGCCTCCACGGGCTACTGTTCATCCACCATCGACCTCCTCCAGCCTCCACCTTCTCATGTTCGTCCACGGGCTCCTGTTCATCCAGCCTCCAACACGCGCTACTCCACCGGCTACTGTTCAACCACCCCTCTCCACGGGCTCCTGTTCAACCACCCCTCCACGGGCTACTATTCATCCACCCCTCCACCAGCTACTGTTCATCTAGCCCTCCACGGGGTCGTCCTGTTCATCTAGCCCTCCACGGGGTCCTGTTCATCCAGAGGCAACACCACAGGGTCCTGTTCATCCACCCCCACCACTCGCTGTTCGCCCAACCCCCCCCTGCAACATTCACTGTTCATCCACAGGCAGCATCGATCGGCTTCATTTAGCAGCAGTAGTGAAAGCACAAGTGCTCCCTAGGTGGTTTTGGTAATTAATGACAACATATCTCTTGTTGGACTAACACTTTTATCTAGTATGTTTCAGATAAGTTCAAGAATGGAGTGGCATGGACTAAAGGATGTGGGAACTCCTTCAAGATGATAAGGACAAAGGATTGGCTCAAGCTTCAAGCTCAAGACTCTTCATTTTACATTTTTGTGATCCAAGATCACATTCAGTCTATAGGAAAAGCCAATACTATCAAGGAGGAATGAGGTGTTTCTTAATGAGCCTCTTGCTTCAAAGTGCTTAGTGATATGCTCCAAATACCCTCAACTACTTTCCCACTTCCACACATATGTCCTAAACCTAAAGTCAAACTCGGCCCCACTGATTCTTTCTATCCGGCGCCACCGAGTTTGGATGTCTTAGCCACTGCCACAAACCCTAGGCAAATCGCTCTCACCGATAGGGATATCGGTCTCACCGAGATGGGATTGTAATCTCTCTGTGTATGTCCATTATCAAAATCCGTCTCACCGAGTTTGAGCAATCGGTACTACCGAGATTACAATGCAAACTCTCTGGTTAACTTATTATCAAAATTGGTCCCACCGAGTTTGATAATCGGTCAAACCGAGTTTGCCTGACCAACTCTCTGGAAAGCTTATTACCAAAATCGGTCCCACCGAGTTTGTGCAATCTGTCTTACCAAGATTACGTTATGCCCTAACCCTAACCGAATCGGTCCCACCGAGTTGCATTCCGTTCCCACCGAAAACCCTAACGGTCACATTATTTACTAAATCGGTCCAACCGAGTTTAACGATTCGGTACCATCGAGTTTGGTAAATTGTGTGTAATGGTTAGATTTTGTGTGGAGGCTATATATACCCCTCCACCTCCTCTTCATTCGTGGAGAGAGCCATCAGACTGAACCTACACTTCCAGCATCCTATTTCTGAGAGAGAACTACCTACTCATGTGTTAGGCCAAGATATTCCATTCCTACCATATGAATCTTGATCTCTAGCCTTCCCCAAGTTGCTTTCTACTCAAACCCTCTTTCCACCAGTTCCAAATCCTATGAGAGAGAGTTGAGTGTTGGGGAGACTATCATTTGAAGCACAAGAGCAAGGAGTTCATCATTAACGCACCATTTGTTACTTCTTGGAGAGTGGTGTCTCCTAGATTGGCTAGGTGTCACTTGGGAGTCTCCGACAAGATTGTGGAGTTGAACCAAGGAGTTTGTAAGGGCAAGAAGATTGCCTAGTTCGTGAAGATCTACCGCTAGTGAGGCAA
This sequence comes from Triticum dicoccoides, assembly GCF_002162155.2. Classification (NCBI taxonomy): domain Eukaryota; kingdom Viridiplantae; phylum Streptophyta; class Magnoliopsida; order Poales; family Poaceae; genus Triticum; species Triticum dicoccoides. The sequence continues at coordinate 290,454,720 of NC_041389.1, forward strand.
GTCCTTCGTGGGCGACGGCCATGGTGGGATAGACAAGGTTGCTTCTTCGTGGACCCTTCGTGGGTGGAGCCCTCCGTGGACTCGCGCAACCGTTACCCTTCGTGGGTTGAAGTCTCCATCAACGTGGATGTACGATAGCACCACCTATCGGAACCACGCCAAAAACATCTGTGTCTCAAATTGCATTTCAATCCTCCAATTCCTTCCCTTTACATTCTTGCAAGTTGCATGCTTTACTTTCCGCTGCTCATATACTCTTTGCATGCTTGCTTGCTATATGTTGTGAATGTTAAACTTGTGCCAAAACTCCACTCAAACTTTAAAGAAACTTAAAAACTGCAACTTTGGTACTTAGTGTCTAATCACCCCCCTCTAGACACCTCTTCTCAAGGTCGTACAAGTAGCAAAGGAATCGCTTGATCGGGTTCAGTTAACAGCCATCGATCGACAGCTCGGGTTCAGTAACGTGTAGCCCGCAGTGCAATCGCTCGGGTTCAATTAGAGCCCAACGCCTCGCTTGGGTTCAGTTAGAGGAAATGCCTCTCACACACGTGCGTACATGTACAAGAGAAACGCGCATCGCTCGGCCCCCGTCCACCCACCGTAACTGGGAAGTCGCTGAAATTTTCCTCGCCCTCGCTTCTACCATGGTTTTTTCCATCATGGACAGCCCAAAGAATGTCATGCAACTGCGTCTCCGGTCCACCCAGTATGAAAAGCCCATTTTTTGTCATGATTTTTTGTCATAGAAGTAGGAGCCCACCAGATCTATGATGATACCGGTTCGAGAGAGTTTTCAAAGCACAAAAATGTATCTTCATAGAAGTGTCATAAGTATGTCAGAGAAAAATTTCGTTCGGCCCAAAATGTCACGGATGTGTCTTTTTTTTGTAGTGATGCATGCCTACTTAAGCACACAAGTCTCGCGGATCTCTGGTACTACGATCTAGCATGTTGTGATGATGTTCACGAGGACGAATCAATGTGTGGAACAACTACACCAAGTGCTGGCTTAGCCAGGTACCAACCTGGACTAGCTCGGAGGTGAGGCCGTACTTGGTAACCATGTAGCAGGACACAATTGTTTCGGGATAGGATATTGGCAACCAAGTAGACGGAAGGGATCCATACTCGTCCATGGGATAGGATAGCAAGGAAAGCTGAGTTAGCTGACATTGCCATTTCTTGATAACTAGGATCATTAAGGGTTGCCAATGCGACAAAAAGGCATGTTTCGGGGTAGCAACATATCTACCACTGGAACGATAGGGATAGCTGGAAGGAAGAGATCGGTGTGATACCTGAGCACCGTTCCTGAAAACAGTGTCCGGATCACTTGGCATCACTCCGCTGGGACAGAAATGATGCCAAACACCGAAGAACAGGCTCAAAGGAAATGGGAGGGATGCATGAGCTGAGCTGTAGTGGATCCGAACCGATGTCAGCTACGCTCACAAGATAAACCGTTAGCAGCAACATAACCTAGATGCATGCTATGCAGCAACCAAATGCACAAACAAGATAGACTCTAAACTACCGATTTCTACCGCTCGCGCTGACTAGGGAGTCCTACAACAAGACCTGCTCTGATACCAAGATCTATGGCACCCTGGATCAGAGAGACTAGAACGCCCCATATTCCAGCCCAGAGGTCGAGGAGAAGTCTTCTGGAATACGACACTGCTTGGCATAGAACAAATCAGCTCTTGATACAAGAATAATAATACAAAGGTTTGATATTACAAAGGATCACATCAGCACGGCGACACTACGCCTGCAATACTATGCTTTCTCTATGCTAGCAGTGGAACAACTCGTAGCAGCGGAAATCTTCTAGCATCAGAACAGCGACAAAGGTGGTGAACTCCACTCCGCAGGGACTCTGGATGGGACACGATCTAGCTTGCACGCACGGTAACCTCGACAAGCAATCAATCAATCATGGCATCACCTACAATCTAGCATGACACACCAGGTTGGTACATTGAATGTACTTGCAAGCTCACAACAACCAAAGGAATCAAGGCAAGACAATAACATAGCATTAACAGGTTAAGTTATCAACAACTATTATGATGAGAAAGCAACTATTAAGCATGATACTACTATAATTACTGCTGAACCAACATCTTGGATCTCAAGAACCATCTCACTCTTGGCTATCCGACCAAGCAATAAATCACCTCGATCACCTCGTGATCAAAGCCTCCATGTGATCACCGCGTGACCACATCACAAACTGAATGATCATCCTCGAGATCATGCCAACATCATCATCAACATCCTGCCAGACTGCTACCGCTCACAATGTCAACATATAAGTCACCTAAAAGGAATTCCGTCATGTGAGTGTTGATCGAACGGTGTGACCTAGTACGAATTTGTACCCATGACCAAGGACGCGGCTATCGATAGATTAAACACACTCTCTACAGAGGTTAGCACATTGTACCCACATCACAGAACCCATGGCCTCTTGCTCTCATTCAGGTCGACAACATCCCGACAAAACCGATCTACTACCATGACACTCTCCCGGCCACTCCGACCAACACCGCCTTTGCGTTCAGTCCTCAGTGGCCCCGGTGTCAACTCATGACATCCAACTTCCACCATCATGGCAAACAAAAACGTTCCCAAACGGGGACAAGATATCTCAATACCAACCATGGGCACACAAAGCTTATGTCCGCCTACCTGATCAGGGTAGCGCGTGCCCATAACCTTCCCTAGTCGGAGGCACCGACAAGAGGCATGACAATAGACCGCATTAGGGCCTTCACATAAAGGCAAATGTGGTTGCACTGGAAAAGCCTGGTTTGGCGGCACCTAACCAACTTAATGACGGAATGTATCGCCAAGCTAGATTTGATATAACTGATACTCTGATATCATATATCCACCTGTAATCCAAGTTATAGCAATATCCAACAAATAATCTAAACCATCACATATCCATAACATAATCTCCGAGGATAACAAAATACTAAGAGCATGCTGAATCCAAGAACAATAATACTACTACTCCAATAGCAAGAACAAGCTATCCAGCTAAGATCCACATGCAAACATAATGTCCAAAATAATACTCCAAAGCAACATAACAACTACCATCATGATGAAAATGGTACTAGCCACTAATAATCCAATGGCAACATGACATCCATCAATTGCAAGCATAAATCCTAGTAATCCAAACAGTAGCATGGCAATAGCAACATCAGAACAACTCTAAGAAATGCCATGCACAAAGTCATGTATCTAAAGCAATATTTTAAATAAGTTCAAATAAAGTAACCATGTTATTGCATTGCAGTCATGCAAGTGGAGGGTGTGGCTTGCCTGGGGTGGATGGATTCACCAAAAAGAAATGCGAGAAGCTCGCAGAAAGGATCGCTAGAAAACTTTCTCTCTCGGAGGGGGCTGAATAAGGGAAAGGGCATAGTTGTCATTTTCAGAATGTTAAAACATCATGAAAGTTATACCAACAGAACGGGCTCGACAAGACGAAGAAGTGGGCTTTGGAATCACCTGAATCGGAGTTGTGAGCAAAGAGATATAGCCAGTCCAATATTAGGGACGAGTATGTAAAAGAAGTATCCACAAAGAGGTCCCTGGCCAGGTAAAGCAAAAAGTGCATTTTTGAGAATACGTTTTCAAACAGAGAAAACATATTATCGTCTAAAACCGCGCCACAATATGCTTTCGGCGACTGAAAACGTATTCCCGCAAACCCGCGTCCACTTATCCATGTCAGCGGTCGCGGGGTCAAAGGACGGAGGGGCTGACTAGTGAGGTCGCGTACGCTGGTGGGGCCCGCCTGGCCAGGTTGATGGGAGGAGGTGTCGTCTTCCTCTGTTGCCCGAGGTCGGCCGAGGCTGGACGAGCTCCGGCGGCTGTTGTCGGCGCCGTGGGTCACCGTTTCCGGCACCGGGACCACCGCTGGACTCAGGAGGCCAAGGCGGTTCGATCCAAGTAGGGCGTGGCCGCCGGGGAGTGCTCGGCCAAGAGGGACACCGGTCGCGGCGGATGGTTGCTTCGGGCATCGGCGACCTTGGCACTCTGGTCCACTAGAGAAGAAAGTGAAGAGGTGAGGAGGATCAGAGTGCTCCGGGTGGTCTACTGGAGGTGGAAGAAGGAAGAGATGAGCTTGGGGTCGCTGGAATTCAGGCCGAGTCTGACGGCGGCCAAGGCGGCCATTGGAGGGCTCGAGGCGTCCTTGAGATTGCTTGAGTGGACGGGGGCGCTACTGGGAACGAGAGGGAGTGGATGGCAAGGAGAGACGCGGTCGGTTCGGCTTAAATAGCCGAGGGGAGGAGGTGTCGCGCTGGCGGTCACCGCAGACGCGTGGCCGGAGCCGCGGACGCGTGGGCACGCTCACAAGCTCGACGGTAGGCGACGGGAGAGGAACAAGGGATGTTCTCATGGGGCAGAGAAGGCCAAGGGGCACGGGGAGGAAGAAGCTAAGGCGAATAAAGCCATGTCAGCCACTGTTCACCCGTGGGCACACGGTGGTGAGCGCTGACTAGGAAGCTGCCGGATGGGAAGAGGGGTCCAGGATGAAGGCGATGATGAGGGGATCCTCCTAGACATGCACGGGTGCCAAATAACAAAGAGAGGGGGAGGGGCCGGAGCTAGGCGACGTCCTGGACGCGGCCACAGTGGGCAGAGCTCGTGCCTAGCCAAAACCCAACACAGTCACCATGAGACATGGCACACACAGGAGGCAATGGGCTAGCAAACCTTGTCTGGGGTGTTGGCTCTCCACCCTGGAGATTGTGGAAAGTGAAAGCTCGAGAGAAGAGGCTCTATAGCGAAGTGGGGCATTGATGAAAGTTGGCTGCATCAAACTTGATCAGGCCACTGTGCTCAACAAAGAATTGATTGGAGCCAAAGTTGTTGTCTGAGGTGATTATGTTAGGAAGGACTATAATCATGTTAATTTTGAGGAGAAACGGACCAATATAAATCATGGTTGCTTTGAAACAGCAGAATTGGTCTAGAAACAAGATCAAGATGGTGCACTCAGATAGAGTAACCACTTGAGCTCATATTTGGCAAGGCAGCATGTTTTGGACATATAAAGATGTTGTAAAAATTTCATATCAAATGGACAAGCCAAAATGGTACTTGCTTCACAAACATCCTCTCTGTCCAGATACTTGCATTAATATTGGTGATCAAATGGCCTAAGGAAATGATCCCAAATTTGGTGGAGAGATGTTATTTGGGTAGGAGCATGATCTGGTAATTTATCGCAATTAATGAAGCAATATAAGATATACTTGCTTCACGACCTGAGAATATTGCCAGAAACAAAGATTTGAAGCTATGCTCACATAGATGATTGGGTGGAGCTGAAATTGGAGGAGGGTAATGATATGAGCACATGAAGATGCATGCAAAATTTCAATTCATTTGGATACACCTAGCTAGTACTTCCTTCACAATGGCTTCTGTCTAACAGGAACTTTGAAAATCACTGATGAAGATTCAATAGGCAAATTGAGTTGAATTTTGGCATGAGGTAATTATTTGGACAGGAAAGAATGCCCAAAAAGTTTGGGAGCAAACAAGATAAGATAAATGGCACTTCCTACACAAAGTGCCACTTTGGACAGAAGTGAAGAAGTAATATTGGAGAAATATTTTTGAACTGGACAAGGGAAAGTTTGGGCATATTTGAGCAATATATGACCCAAAGAAATTATGAGAATTAATTGGGAGTTTTGTGGATGACAGAAATATAGGTTGCTTCACAACCTAGGTGAGACAGGGTTATTCCTTTAATAGAAAAAGGAATATTCCTGAGATAAGAATTTTTGAGTTTGAGCTAGAATGGAAATGACATGACCTTGGGATAGATTTGAGAATGATGAACCACTTAGGAGGAGAAGAAATGAGGGTCTCCTAGGTTTCAAGTCCACAGATCCACTCCAAAAGGAAAAATCAGAGCAAAAAACCAAATAATTCAAAAAGAAAAAGAAAGGGCCAAAAACCAGGGTGTTACACTGCTGTACAATGGAATCCTTGGTCTTCCGGCCCTGGCAAAATTCATGGCGGCATCTCACTATGCATATAACACGCTGAAGATGCCAGGGCCAATGGGCGTCATTTGCATTCCATTGGACAAGAAGGATGCAGTCATATGCGTGGATAAGATGTACCGAGAGGCAGTCGGTACTGAGGCTGCGGAAGCTCCCGCTCCCGCCAAGGAAAGTAAGAAAGGGAAGAAAGCTAGCAAGGAATCCGGTAAGCGCGCCTCTCCAGAGTGCGTTGCACCTGTCGATGACCTGCCAGAAGATTCCAATAGCAAGAGATCAAAGGTTGCTGCGCGTGCTGTGAAGAAGGTCCCCGTAGGGCTGGTTGGCGCTGATGGTACGTTCACTATCAGCTCCACCCCTGACGACAAATAGGAAAGAGCGTTCATTGCCTTCTTGCGGGTGAATATCGATGTGTTTGCTTGGCAACTATCTGACATCCCCGACGTTCCCAGGGAGGTAATTGAGCACCACCTTGTTGTCCGCCCCCATGCCCGGCCCGTCAAGCAGAAGGTACGGAAGCAAGCTTTGGAGCGGTAACAATTCATTTCCGAAGAGATCAAGAAACTTGAAGCTCTTGGTTTGGTCAGAGGAGTGTTGCATCCAACATGGTTGGCAAATCCAGTGGTGGTGCGCAAGGCGAATGGGAAGTGGAGGCTTTGCATAGATTTCGCTAATCTAAATAAAGCATGTCCGAAGGACCCGTTCCCCTTGCCGCGCATCGATTAGATTGTGGATTCCACCTCCGGATGTGACCTGCTTTCCTTTTAGGATGCCTACTCTGGGTACCACCAGATATTCATGTCCAAGGAAGATGCAGAGAAGACCGCATTCATAACCCCATGTGACATGTACTACTTTGTACGAATACCTTTCGGGTTAAAGAGCGATGGGTCCACCTTTGCAAGAGTCGTCAGATTGGTTTTGAGCCTCAGTTACTCAGCAATATTGCAGCTTACATGGATGGCATCATGGTCAAGACCAAGGACAGATCAACTCTCATTCAAGATTTGGAAGAGACCTTTGCAAATCTGTGTAAGATCAACCTGAAGCTCAATCCATAGAAGTGGGTGTTTGGTGTTCCCTCTGGCAAGCTACTTGGCTTCTTTGTGTCTCACCGAGGGATAGAGGCCAACCCCGACAAGATCAGAGCAATTGAGAAAATTCAAGCACCCAGGACAGTCAAGGACGCGAGGCGTTTGATTGGATGTGTTGTCGTGTTGAGCAGGTTCATCTCCAAGTCCGTCGAGCGCGCCCTACCGTTCTTCAAAAATTTTAAGAGGGCAAGGCCCATGAAGTGGACCCCGGAGGCAGAAGCAGCGCTGCAAGACTTAAAAACCTACCTTTCCTCTGTTCCCACCTTGGTTGCTCCTAAACCACAAGAGCCATTGCTGCTATATCTAGCGGCGACCAATCAAGTGGTTAGTGCAGCCCTGGTGGCATAGCGGGAAGCAGAAGAAGGAGCAGGGATGGCTACTGCCCTTCTCGGGGAAGGAAGTGAACCAGTCGCGGCAAGATTGAGCGCGGATCAAGAGAAAGAGGAGCAGGATAGGGAAGGAAACTCCAAGACCATGGCAAGGAAGAAGGTGGTGCAGCGGCCAGTGTACTTTGTCAACTCCCTACTGCAGGGGGCTAGATCAAGGTATTCTGGCATGCAAAAGTTGATCTTTGGCCTCATCATGGCCTCAAGGAAACCGCGCCACTACTTCCAAGCCCACGAGGTCACGATTGTCACCCGCTTCCTCTTGCAACGGATACTAAGGAACCCTAAAGCCACCGACATGATAGTTGAATGGGCGCTGGAATTGTCAAGCTTTGGACTAAGTATGAAAGCACCTCAACCATCCAGAGCAGAGCACTGGCATAATTTATTGTAGAATGTAAGCCAACTCCAGATGAAGAGACACCAGAAGCAGTCATCCTCGGCAAGGAGGCGCCCCAGGAATGGATCATCTACTTCAATGGTGCTTTCTCACTACAGGGTGCGGGGCTGGTGTGCTCTTCACCTCACCCACCAGAGAGCACCTGAAGTATGTGGTACAAATGCACTTTCCTCAAGAAAGGGCTACCAACAACACTTCAAAGTATGAAGGGCTCCTTGCTAGGCTCAGAATTGCGATAGAATTGGGGATCAAGAAGCTGGTCATCCGAGGAGATTCACAGCTGGTAGGGAGACAAGTAAACAAGGATTACCAAAGCCCGTTAATGGAGGCATACGGTGATGAAGTGAGGAAGTTGGAGGAACACTTTGACGGATTACAAAGGAGCACGTACCACATGTGGAAAACAGCACTGTTGATTAACTGTCAAAGTGTGCTGCACAAAAGCTCCCTGTGGAACCAGGAACCTTTGTCCTCCATTAGACTCAGCCATCTGTATCCCCATTGACGATGGCCAAGAAGAGGAGGAAGCTAGACTCCGACAAGCCTTCACCGGCAGTACCTTCAGAGGCCCCAGGTAAGGAGGCTGCCGGGAACAACTCCACCTCGCCTGGCGAGACGCACTCTTCCACAGGATGTATCAGTTTGTTGATGACATGCTATACAGAAGGAGGCCCAATGGTGTGAAATTGAAGTGCATTTGCGAGGAAGAGGGGAAGGAACTATTGGCAGAGATACACAAAGGCATGTGTGGCTCCCGTATTGGATCAGGAGCCTTGGTTGGAAAAGCTTTCAGGCAAGGTTTTTACTGGCCCACAGCCCTCCAAGATGCAACTAAGCTAGTTACCAGATGTGAAGCCTGATAGTTCCACTCCAAGAATATCCATCAGCCTGCTCACACCCTCCAGACGATCCCTTTGTCATGGCCATTTTCGGTCTGGGGGCTCGACATCCTGGACCCCTTTCCTGGACCGGGGGCTTTGAATTCTTGTATTATGTTATCGACAATTTTACAAAGTGGCCGGAGGTGGACCCGTGAGGAAGGTGACCGCACGGTAAGCTATCAAGTTCTTGAAGGGATTGGTGTACCGCTTCGGAGTACCTGCCAGAGTCATCACTAACAATGGCACCCAATTCACAAGCCGTGCCTTCATGCAATATGTTTATGCCCTCAGAAGTAAGGTCTCATTCGCCTCTATTGCTCATCCCAAAAGCAACGGACAAGCTGAGAGGGCGAACATTGAAGTGTTGTGAGGACTCAAGACAAGAACATTTGTTCGGCTACAGAATTATGGCAGGCAATGGATCGACGAGATGCCGGTGGTTCATTGTTCCCTCCGTATGACACCAAATCGAGATACCGGCCAGACTCCCTTCTCCCTAGTCTATGGGGCAGAAGTAGTGCTCCCCACAAAACTCATATACGGGTCACCTCAAGTACTTGCCTATGATGAAGTAGCGCAAGAACAGCACCGGCGTGACGACATTGTGCTACTTGAGGAGAACCATCTCCGGGTTGTTGTACGTGATGCACGATACTAGCAGGCCTTGTGTCGCTATCACAGCCGTAGGGTCCATGCCCGAAGTCTTGAGGAAGGTGACCTTGTCCTTAGGCATGTTCAGTCCGCCAAGGGTTCCAACAAGTTGACGCCAAAGTGGGAAGGCCCTTACCGGGTGGTATGAGTCACCAGACCTGGTGCAGTCCATCTAGAGACCGAAGATGGCATCAAGGTGCAAAACTCATGGAACATTGAGCATCTTCGTAAGTTCTACCAGTAAGCCGCGGCTGTCGGGCCCTGCCCGACAACCACCCTTTTGTACAAGCCTTGCCGATTTTGCATGTAACCCTTTGTACAAAGCCAGGCACAGACCCTGAGCAACAGATAAATAAACAAAGAGCTGGGGGGCCCAAAAACTTACATCCATGCATAAGCATAACATGAGCATAGCATGATCATGTAGATAAGGGCGTATGTAGCATTGTTTTCCTCTGCACTTAACTGTAGGGCTCTTGCCGCGGACTCGGTCCCGAAGGGAATAAACAGAGACAAGCCTACATATCGATCCCCGACAAGCCAAAACAGATAAGTTTCCTTCTTGTCCATACATGTTCTGTAAAGTGGAAACTTGTGCATATGAAAACCTCGCCACCTTTGAAGCATGCGTGCTCCATCCTTTGTTCCAAACGTTTATTCGGTTAAGGTGGTTGTATTGTCCTTTGACGAAAAAGGTTCAACGAGGAGTTGGTCCCTTCCCATAGTTTTGTGCCCTACAGGCCAAGCCTTGTGGCAACAAACGGAAGGCATCGGCAGGATAGCTTGTCGGACAAAACTTGTTTACTTAAACGTATAGAGGCATCTCACCTCTTCATAGACATGGTACATGCACAAGTACCCGGCAAGGCTTGTCTTTTTTCATTAATATGCGGACAAACAAGTACAGACCTTACAGAACACAAACAGGGATAAAGAAGGCTACATACTTAAGGCTAAAGTTTGGCAAGTGCCTACACATTATAGACTAAAAAAAGATAAGTGCCCCGTAATCCCTTTCTTGTCCCTCTCCTCCTAGGAACTATAGCAGGAGGCGAAAAGGGCAAAAGGAGTGCCTGAGCGGAAGCCCAACCCGATCCCGTCAGGACCTGCCGGGTGCAGCGTGACAAGATCGGGAGTGGCGAGGCTGCGAAGGAAGGCGGCAGATAAAGCAGCTCGGTGGTGCCTTGGTCACCACCCCCAGGACCAGCAAGACGCCCCAGCACAGGCGCCGGCACGGAGAGCCTGCCGAAGCTCAGCTGGAAGACTACTGGAGGAGGCGAAGGCACCAAGAGAGCGCCCCCTCCCCAACAGTCGTCCAGAAGAGGCCGGTGATGATGGTGCCGGGGAGGGAGGGGAAGAGCGGAAAGATGAGGCAGCGGGCTAACAATACGAGATGAAGGCATCAATGCCATCGTACTCCGACCTGACGGCCTACCACCCACCTTCTCCGTCTTCCCTCATTTTTTCCTCACCACCATCGCTCTAGGAGGACATCGACCCCTCGGCCCATCACCTTCCCCGGAGAAGCGGCAGACGGGGGTGGCGTCCGAGGCACGTGTGGAGCACCACTCCCCACCTTGGCGGGCAGGAGGGCACCACCATCTTCGGTGTCATCCCCGGCCGGGCTGAAGGGAGCAGTGCTGGGTTTACTGAAGATCCAGAGCACAATCTCGCAAGCGAGCACCAGAAACCCTGAGGACTATGCCGACGGGTTGACGAGCTTTAGCAGCTCGTGGCGGAGGCGACATCTCTTCCCCAAACAGCGAGCTCGCGCGGAAGGAGCGGGTGCTCTACCATTCTAGAGAGACATAGCACCTTCCGCACCAGAATCGGCACGACGTTTGCACGCACGCTGCCACGAGCTGCATCCACCCCTACTACGGTCGCCACGCCTCCCACGGCCTCGGACCAGACTCACTCCCCGAGGGACGGCACCCGCCTTTGGAGTCATCGGTCCCAAGCTGAGACTCGGTGGTTAGCCCCTGTTTCTCCCCTTCGGCTTAAAGAAGAAGAAGGCAAGGAAGAAGAAGGGAGAACTGCGTGGATGGATACCTCCGCTCTCCCTAATGCTCCCTTTTATAGGCAAGCCGGGGCTGGGGGCTGATTCTCCACCCACTCCCAATGGCTCCTTTGAAGCTGATCCATCCAAGTTGCAGACTGTGGTTGAGCCCATCGACCACCCCTCTGCACCAATCCAAGAAGGCTAAGCCTTTGCCATGATGCTCTTTCCCGCACCACGCGCCTCTGTTACCTACCCCACTCGATGCATGCAGCATAGGTGGCAAAGGATAAGGGCGTAGTGGTAGGAGTGAATTGGCAGTTGCTCCCCCGTGGGTTAAACTCATTCACGGGCCATTACAGAAATGGCCCCTCCACAATTGGCATCACCCGTCACACGGAAAAAACGAAAACTGACTCAAGCACAGGTTAATGAAGAAGTAAAGAAAATCACAAGGATGAGCTACCACAAGCCCTATGCCTGTGTACTTGTTAGGACCTACCCCGATGACGCTTAGCAACGCGTTCGGGCCAGGCCCGGGGCTCCTGTCAGTGCAACAAACCCTGGTGTATGTTGCCGGGACTGTACACAGGCTCAGGGGCAAGTTTACAGCATCCAAGACAAGGCCATGCTGAGGATATAGCTCTTTGAGGAATCAAAGGGCAGATCAAGAAGACCAAGACAAGCCAAAGACACAAGATCTCACTAAGGAAAAGCCTCCCTTGCTGGGCAGGCGAGCTCAGTTAGGTCGAGGCCGCACCGAAGACAAGTCTCAAGACTCCCCTGGCAGGCTTGCCGGGGACGCCGAGGGCGCCAACCTCGCCAAGGCTCCACCTCATAGCGACTCAAGTCACTCATTAGTGCGGTGTCGAGCCCCCAAGTGACTAAGTGGCTGTGATTTGGCACGTGGCAGCCATTTTTTGAGGAAGATCGCCCCTAAGTGACACCCGTCCAGAGGTGTGTCACGCAGACAGGCGAGAAGGTGGTTGAATAGCACGGCAAGGCTTGTCGGACTACACCGCAGCGTGACACTAAGCGGTGCATCTAATGCACCATGTCCTGTTTGCAGAGTTAGGTATGATAGCATTGTGGCTATCTAATCGCTGGAGAATGGCCGTTTTTCCATTGTGGTAACCCCTTGACCTATAAAATGAAGGTCGTGGCAACCTTAGAGAGGATTCAGACCTTTGGACACTCATACGTGCGTAGCTGCTCTACGGCCTCCTCTCTTTGTGCAACGCGCCCTTCCCCCTTGCCGAACCACCAGGGGCCGATGGCCCCATAGTTGACTGTGTTGAACCATGACAAAGACCAATCTGTCGCTAATAGGCTGGGGTATCAGCCAGCCGTAAAGGCAAAAGATACACTTAAACGGGCTCGAGCCCGATCCCCGTCATGGGAACCCGCCTGCGTACGCCGCAAATAGGTATACACTCCCCACGGCCCGCCCACCCTCACCGCGCTTTATGTGCCTCGTCAGCACAACTTCGCACTCAAGATACCAAGGGCGGCTGTGGTAGCCTACAACAACATGTGTTCGGCTCAACCGAACTATGACATCACCGCATCCTCGGACAACAATGGGCAGGACTCTAGACTCACGCAACATTAAGCTATGTCGGCAAGGCTACATCTCAAGGTCCATATTGAAGGCACCCCTCTCTAGTATGCGGTGTTCTAAATGGATGTCTGATAACCCACAAGTATATGGGATCGCAACAGTTTTCGAGGGTAGAGTATTCAACCCAAATTTGTAGGTTCGACACAAGGGGAGCCAAAGAATATTTGCAAGTATTAGTAGTTGAGTTTTCAATTCAACCACACCTAGAGATTTATCATCTGTAGCAAAGTGATCAGTAGCACAGTAATATGATAGTTTTGAAAATGGTAGCAGCAGCAATAGTAACAGTAACAGTGATAGTAGTAATTTTGTAGCAGTAATGATATCAGTAGCAACAGTAGTAACTTTGCAAGAACAATATGTGGTTAATTCATAGGCATTGGATCGGTGACTCGTTGGATGATATTCATCATGAGATAGTCATAACCTAGGGAGATATGGCACTATCTCTCCAGTTCATAAATATAATGTAGGCATGTATTCCGTAAATAGTCATACGTGCTTATGGGAAGAACGTGCATGACATCTTTTGTCCTACCCTCCCGTGGCAGCGGGGTCCTATTGGAAACTAAGGGATATTAACGCCTCCTTTTAATAGAGAACCGGAACAAAGCATTAACACAAGGTGAATACATGAACTCCTCAAACTATAGTCATCACCGGGAGTGGTCCCGACTATTGTCACTTCGGGGTTGCCGGATCATAACAGGTAGTAGGTGACTATAACTTGCAAGCTCGGATCTAGAACATGGATATAATGGTGCTAACATAAACGGTTCAGATCTAAAATCATGGCACCCAGGCCCAAAGTGACAAGCATTAAGCATGGTAAAGTCATCGCAACATCAATCTCAGAACATAGTGGACACTAGGGATTAGGGTCCTAATAAAACTAACTCGATTACATGATGAATCTCATCCAACTCCTCACCAACCAACGAGCCTACGAAGGAATTACTCACTCCCGGTGGGGAGCACCATGGAATTGGCGATGAAGAATGGTTGGTGATGACAAAGATCAAAGATCCCCCTCTCCGGAGCCCCAAATGGACTCCGGATCTAGCCTCCCGATGAAGAACAAGAGACAGCGGCGGCTCCGTCTCATGAAACGCGATAATTCTTTTTCCTTCTGATTTTTTCTGGAAATATGTGATTTTATAAAGTCGATTTCAGGGTCTATGGGGCCACCAGGTGAGGACAACCCACCTGGGCGCGCCTGGAGGGGGTGGCGCATCCTGGTGGGTTGTGTCCACCTAGGTGCCCCCCCTCCGGTGGTTCTTGGCTCCAGATATTTTCTTTTATTGTATAAAAAATCCTCGCAAAATTTTGCTCCATTCCGAGAACTTCTATTTCTGCACAAAAACAAGACCATGTTAGTTCTACTGAAAACAATGTCAGTCTGGGTTAGTTTCATTCAAATCATGCAAATTAGAGTCCAAAACAATAGGAAAAGCATTACGAAAAGTAGATACGATGGAGACGTATCAACTCCCCCAAGCTCAAACCTTTGCTTGTCCTCAAGCAATTCAGTTGATAAACTGAAAGTGAAAAAGAAAAACTTTTACGAACTATTTTGCTCTTGTTTCATAAATAAGCTTAAACAGCACCTAGGTTTCAACAAAGATTATAATTAACCATGTCGACAATAACTCTTAAAAATTATGTTAACTCATAACAATGACATAATCAACTAGAGAGCAATAATAAGATATCTCAAAGAGCAACACGTTGTCGAAACAACCATGATACAATATGAAAATAGTGGTATCTCGCTAGCCCTTGATGAGACTACAAAACATAAATATAATAGAGGCTATGTTGGTTTTGATTCAACTACATGCATGAACATGTGCCAAGTCAAGCCACTCTAACATTCAGAGGAGGGTACCATATCATCATACTACATCACAATCATTTTAACGCAATGTTGATATCCAAGATAAGTCATTATTCACTCCTAGCTACTTATGCATGGCATGAGAAACTATAATCTCTATTTTTCATTGCAAACATGTTTGATCATAATAGGCTAAATCATGGATACTAGGTTAAACATATTTACAAAAATAGAACAAGTCAAGTTCATACCCATTTCTCTCTGCCACAGCTAGTTCATCTAATATCGTCATTATTGCCTTTCACTTACATGACCAGATGATTTGAAAATAATAATAGTGCAAGATGCCATGGACTAAGTTGGAATCTGCAAGCATTTTATTCAACAGGAGAAGACAAGGTAAAATGGGCTCTTCGTTAGATCAACAATAATGCAAATGAGAGCAACTCAACATTTTCATCGTGGTCTTCTCCTCGGTATGACTCAATAAACAAAGAAATTCAGAGAAACACACCGAAATATTTTTGGAGTTTTTGTTTTTTCATAAACAAGCAAATGAAAAGATAAAAAGCAAAAACGAGAAAAACTATTTACACGGGAAAGCTCCCAACAAGTAAAAGAAGAACAAGGAAATCTTTTTGGGTTTTCTTTTTAGTGCTACAACAATTTAAACTAGGAAGAAAAATAAAAAAGAAGCAAGAAACATATTTTTGGATTTTCTTGAAGTTTTTCAAACACACAAGAAAGCAAGAAAATAAATTTAACATGGATGGTACAATGAAAAAGAGTGAACACCGAAAACTGGTATGAAATGTGTGAACATGAATGTAATGTCGGTGAGAATAAGTACTCCCCCAAGCTTAGGTTTTTGTCCTAACTTGGTAATCAGTCACTAGCCTGTATAATGGTCGGAGTGGTAGATCACGGAGGCTCTCGGTGCAGATGCCTTAGCCCGCCGTACAATCACAACCATTGCCTTATGATCTCGGGCCTTGCTCTCAAGAACATAACATCTTCCCCTGTTATGAACATCAAACAGAGTAGGTGCAAGCAAATATGTGTCTACCACAGATTCCTTGTTAAAGGTTAAATTATATGTGAAATTATGGGGATCACCCCTCATAATCTTGTGACATTTCATAGCATCAAAGTCTAGGTACTGCGTGGGTAAAATAGGATCATAGGGCAAATGTGAAACACACAGCCCTCTTGCTAAGCGTGTGGCATAAATTCCACCATAAAAATATCCACTACCAGCGTTGTGTTGTAACCTACATGCAACAATCGCTCCAAGATTATAACTTCCATCACCGTGGACAGCGGTGTGTATGAGGCTCAGATCAGGATCACAAAGTGTACTAAAATCTTGTTTGCCTACAATACACTTTCCATTATATAATGCGAAGTACTGAATTGCAGGAAAATGAATGCTCTTTATTCTACCTTGCGTCACTCCCCAAGTTTCACCATAGCAAAGACTAGTCAAGAATATTTCCAACTCAAACCTCAGTGGCTCATCGAGCGAACCCCAGAATGGGATTTTGCAGAGGTGAGAAAACATTTCTGGAGATATGGTAAATGGATTTTCATACAGTTTAAATGACACCCTAGACTCACGGGGAAGGAATTTAAATCCTTTCACAAATGATTCAGTGAGGATGAGGTGTTGGTCGCACTTATCCGAAATGTAGGGACCGAGATCGGCATTGTGAACATATAGCTCAAATTCCTCCTTAATGCCCACGCTCACCATATAATCATTGCATGGCCATAAGCATGTTTTGGTGGTGGCACTTTGAATGGAACTTTCACTTGGTTCAACATAACACCGACGAGCGGAGCTGCTGGTAGAAGATGCCTCCGAGGATCTCCTCCTCAAAGAACTCCTTCCAAATAAGTTCATAATGTTCACGTACAATTTTCTGAAAATTTTTGGTTCACAAAAATTTGTCAACAAAACTTCATAAGAATGATAACAACTACCCATAGGGATGTATAGAGGCCATAATAAGCATTCAAACTACTTAGAACTCAAGAATTCAACATGCAAGCTCATCTACATCAGCACCAAGAGTAGCTAATTATTCAAAATATAAACCCTAAAACAAAAACTAATTGGACACATGGAGGAGTCACATACCAAGCAACAAATCCCTGAAATAGTTTCGGAAATGGAGCTTCGAGCAAAGAGATCAAAATCCGCGGTTTCAGGAGCAAGAACACGAGAGAGTGCAAAGGTGAGTTTTTTCTGGGTGAACATGGTGATGTGGGAACAAGAAGTAAGTGAGGGAGCCCACATGGGGACCACAACCCACCAGAGCGTGCCTGGGGGTCCTGCCGTGCCTAGGTGGGTTGTGCCCACCTAGTGCACCTCTCTCTGATATTATTTGCACCAGAAATTCAGAAATATTCAGAAAAAATCGTGTTAAAATTTCAGGGCATTCTGAGAACTTTTATTTTTGGGTCATTTTTTTATTGCACGGAAAAATCTGAAAACAGATAAAGCATGGCATTTTATTTTATTTAACTAAAAAAATAGAAAACAAAAGGTAGGGACAGAAGGTAGTGCTCACTAAATTCATCAACTTCATACCTCTCAAAAATGATCCATTAATAAGGTTGATCAAGTTTTATTAACAACCACTTTCGATTAGCATGAAACCAAAGAACTTTCGTAAATCACTAAGTTACCTCAATGGTGATATGAATATCCCCAACAATAAGCATTTCATATTTCTTTTTAACAATAGGTAGAGGTAGTTGAAAACTTCCAATAGTGATTGTCGGAGATTTTTCAATAACATTAATACCATTTACTTGGAATTATTTCTACGGAAAGTGCATCGTATGCTCATTACCATTGATATGAAAAGTGACCTTGCTTTTGTTGCAATCAATAACAGCCCCTGCAGTATTCAAGAAGGGTCTGCCAAGGATAATCGACATGTTTTCGTCCTCGGGCATCTCAAGTATAACAAAGTCAGTCAAAATAGTAACATTAGCAACAAAAACGGGCACATCCTCACAAATACCGATAGGTATGGCAGTTGATTTGTCAGCCATTTGCAAAGATATTTCAGTAGGTATGAGTTTATTCAAATCAAGTCTTTTATATAAAGAGAAAGGCATAACACTAACACCAGCTCCCAAATCACATAAAGCAGTTTTAACATAGTTCCTTTTAATGGAGCAAGGTATAGTTGGTATTCCGGATCTCCAAGTTTTTTAGGTACTCCCTCTTTAAAAGTATAATTGGCAAGCATAGTGGATATTTCATCTTCCGGTGTTTTTCTCTTATTGGTGACGATGTCTTTCATAAACTTTTCATAAGGAGGCATTTTTAAGATATCAGTCAAGCGAGTTCGCAAAAAGACTGGCCTAATCATTTCAGCAAAGTGTTCAATTTCTTCATCATCTTTCTTTTTAGTTGACTAAGGTGGAAAGGGCATAGGTTTTTGAACCCATGGTTCTCTTTCCTTACCATGTTTTCTAGCAACAAAGTCTCTTTTTTCATATCTTTTATTCTTGGGTTGTGGGTTATCAAGATCAACAACTGGTTCTATCTCAACATCATTGTCTCGTTCTTTATTATTAGGTTGAGTGTCTTCATGAACCTCATCATTATATATTTCATTATCAGAAGGTGAATGTTCATTACCAGATTGAGTTTCAGCATCAGAGATAGAAACTTCATTATCATTATCAGGAGGTTTTTCTACTTCAGGTTCACTAGAGGCATGCAAAGTCCTATTATTTTTCTTCTTATTTTTCTTTTTAGAAGTACTAGGTGCATCAGTGTTAATTCTTTGAGAGTCTTGTTCAATTCTCTTTGGGTGTCCCTCATGATAAAGTGGTTCCTGAGTCATTTTACCTCCTCTACTCGCTACTCTAACAGCAAAGTCACTTATATTATTGTTCACTTCATCAAGTAACTCTCTTTGAGATTTAGCAACTTGTTCTAATCGAGTTTGAACCATAGAGGCATGATTTCCTACACCTCTAACATCATTTGAGATTCTAAATAACAAGTCACTTAAGCGAGCAATCATATCAGAGTTGTATTTCAATTGTTTCATAACATTTGCATTGAAATGATCTTGCTTCCTAATGTAATTATCAAACTCATAAAGGCATTGTCTAGGATGTTTATTACGAGGATCATCACTATCATTGAATTTCATTAAAGATTTTACCTCTAGCACCTTAGGTGGTGGTGGTGCTTCTAGCCCATATATTTCTTCAATAGGTGATAAATTTTTAACATCCTCGACTTTAATACCTTTTTCCTTCATAGATTTCTTTGCCTCTTGCATATCTTCAGGACTGAGATATAAGATACCCCTCTTCTTCGGAGTGGGTTTAATAAGTGTTTCAGGAGGAGTCCAATCATCATAATAATATGTTATTCAATAATTCTTCAGCTTGCCGAATAGATCGTTCCCTGAAAACACAACCAGCACAACTATCTAGGAAATCCCTAGAAGCATCGGTTAGTCCATTATAGAAGATATCAAGTATTTCATTTTTCTTAAGAGGATTATCAGGCAAAGCATTAAGCAATTGGAGAAGCCTCCCCCAAGCTTGTGGGAGACTCTCTTCTTCAATTTGCACAAAGTTAAATATTTCCCGCAAGGCAGCTTGTTTCTTATGAGAAGGGAAATATTTTTCAGAGAAGTAATAAATCATATCCTCAGGACTACGCACACAACCAGGAGTAAGAGTATTGTACCAAGCTTTAGCATCACCCTTTAATGAGAATGGAAGTAACTTGAGAATATAATAATAGCGAATCTTCTCATCATGAGCAAAAAGGGCGGCTATATCATTCAACTTAGTAAGATGTGCCACAATAGTTTCAGTTTCATAACCATGGAAAGGATCAGATTCAACCAAAGTAATTAACTCTGGGTCGACAGAGAATTCATAATCCTTATCATCAATAAAGATAGGTGAAGTAGCAAACTTAGGATCACATTTCATTTTAGCATTCAGAGATCTTTCTTTATACTTGCATAATAATTCTCTAGATCATCTCTATCCTTACAAGCAAGAATATCTCTAGTTGCCTCCTCTCTCATAGCATAACCTTCAGGTACCTTTGGAAATTCATATCTAGGAGGACTAGTTCTAGTAGGTGTTTCAAGATTTTCAGTTTCAAGCTCATCATTAGTTTCAACAATATCATGTTGTCTTACTCTAGCAATTTGTTCATCAAGAAATTCACCTAGTGGCACATCATCATCAAGCAAGGTACTAGCATCATCATGAGTAGCATTCATAGCAGAACTAGCATCATCAATAACTTGCGACATATCAGAATTAATAGCATGTGGTGGTGTTGCAATTTTACTTATAACAGAAGGTGAATCTAAAGCGGAGCTGGATGGCAGTTCCTTACCTCCCCTCGTCTTTGAGGGAAAAATATTAGTCTTAGCATTCTTCAGATTCTTCATACTGATAATATGATAATAATCCCAAGTGACTCAACAAATATAGCCATGGTCCACGGCAATGGTGCCAGAAAAAGGTCTTGATAACCCACAAGTAAATGGGATCACAACAATTTTTGAGGATAGAGTATTCAACCCAAACTCATAGATTCGACACAAGGGGAGCCAAAAAATATTTGAAAGTATTAGCAGCTGAGTTGTCAATTCAACCACACCTGGAGATTAATTATCTGCAGCAAAGTGATCAGTAGCACAGTAATATGATAGTTTTGATATCTTAGCAGCAGCAACAGTAATGGTAACAGTGATAGTAGTAATTTTGTAGTAGTAACGATAGCAGTAGCAACAGTAGTAACTTAGCAAGAACAATGGATCGGTGACTCATTGGATGATATTCATCATGAGAGAGTCATAAACTAGGGTGATACGGCACTAGCTCTAGTTCATAAATATAATGTAGGCATGTATTCCGTAAATAGTCATGCGTGCTTATGGAAAGAACTTGCATGACATCTTTTGTCCTACCCTCCCGTGGCAGTGGGGTCCTATGGGAAACTAAGGGATATTAAGGCCTCCTTTTAATAGAGAACCGGAACAAAGCATTAACACACGGCGAATACATGAACTACTCAAACTATGGTCATCACTGGGAGTGGTCCCGACTATTGTCACTCCGGGGTTGCCGGATCATAACCCGTATTAGGTGACTATAACTTGCAAGACCGGATCTAGAACATGGATATAATGGTGATAACAGAAATGGTGCAGATCTGAAATCATGGCACCCAGACCCAAAGTGACAAGCATTAAGCATGGCAAAGTCATAGCAACATCAATCTCAGAACATAGTGGATACTAGGGATCAGGCCCTAACAAAACTAACTTGATTACATGATGAATCTCATCCAACTCCTCACTGACCAGCGAACCTACGAAGGAATTACTCACTCCCGGTGGGGAGCATCATGGAATTGGCGATGAAGAAGGGTTGGTGATGACGAAGATCGAATATCCCCCTCTCCGGAGCCCCAAACAGACTCCAAATCTAGCCTCCCGATGAAGAACAGGAGATGGCGGTGGCTCCGTCTCATGAAACGTGATAATTCCTTTTCCTTCTAATTTTTTTCTGGAAATATGTGATTTTATAGCATCGGTTTTAGGGTCTGCGGGGCCACCAGGTAGGGACAACCCACCTGCGCACCTGGACGGGGTGGCGCGCCTTGGTGGGTTGTGCCCACCCAGGTGCCCCCCTCCGGTGGTTCTTGGCTCCAGATATTTTCTTTTATTGTATAAAAAAATCCTCGCAAAGTTTCATTCCATTCCGAGAACTTCTATTTCTACACAAAAACAACACCATGGTAGTTCTGCTGAAAACAGTGTCAGTCCGGGTTAGTTTCATTTAAATCATGCAAATTAGAGTTGAAAACAAGAAGAAAAGCATTAGTAAAAGTAGATACGACGGAGACGTATCAATGTCCAATTCACTCCCCTCAACATCGCAGAAGAAAAGGCGCAGACATGCAGCAGGGCACAGTTGAGGCTTCGACCCACACATCAAGGCCTTGTGTAAACCTTTCCCTCTAAAATTTTCTTTCCTTCACTATTATAAACGCCTCTGCAGTTCAAATTGTTCGGGTAGATGTCCAGAGCTCATGGGAAATAAAAACATCTTTCACGATGTTCGGGCATCCACATTATCTAGCCCTTGTTCTTTTCTTTCTCCTTTTTCCTGCTCTTCGAATAGCTGGTCAGGCACACATTGTGTAATAAATACAAATCGGTTAATTGACCAAAGGCTTGGTTTTCCCATCAGCTCTACATATTAAGTCTGTCACCACTTTTCGTTGAGTGTCTGGCATCTCAGATATTGCACTATATGCATTAGTTCTGAACTATCTCTTGGGTCAATAATTGGGTTGCCCGGTTCCTGTGCTTGCCTTCTTACGTTCTACATGTTCGGATAAGAAGGTAAAGGGACAACCCCTGCGATTGTAATTCGGGCTAGTCTAGTTAAGCACCTCAGGGGAGAAAGCCAAAAACTGACCGTCATAGTAAGCTAGAACTGGTCATCGATCCGACGACAAGTGTTAAACTAAGAAATCATTGGTGATTTATCCGTGTCATACGCAGGGTTTGTCTTAGCACAAACCACGTGATTACTAAGGCATGCTTAGGCTCCCATGTACATCACAAAACACAGGGGGCTAGTCACCAGCTACCATCGTCAAGCTCCTATGGCTAAGTGAAAGTAATAAAGCCGAATAGTCTGATTGCCTAGTCCCTCTCACGCACTACCGCCTTCAGGCGCTGAGACGTTGGCTAAGGGTAACAGTGCGGATGCGAGACACCCTTCGTACCATTTACTTGGGGGCTGAAGATGACGACTAGTAACTTTCAGAATAATAAACAGCCGCACAGGAGTCACAATGAAAAACACCATAGTATATAAGCGAGCCGCATTATAAAGCAAAAGTTTCAGCTGACAACTCAATACAATCACTCAATGATTATATCCTTGGAACACTGGCCCTCTATTGCCCCAGCACCATTCATAACCTGTGCAAAATATAGTTCGGGGTGGCGGCGCTCCTTTCCAATAGGTAGAGGACCAGTTGCCATATCCATCAGCTTGATCTTCTGCCAATGAATCGCGGTCTTCGCGAAAGCCAGCCTCGCCCCTTCAAGGCACACAGAACGCTTCACGGCATCAATCTGCGGTGATGTGTCACGCAGCTTCTGCACCAAGCCAAAGTAGCTGTCCAGAATAGGCTTAGTGGGCCAGAATCAGACACAAAGGTCCTTCAAGGCTGGCTCGGCCATCCAATGTAGCTCCATCAGCAGCTTCACTTGGTTGCTGAGGAGCGGAGGGTGTTCGGGTGCCTGGAACTACGACCATAAAAGACATCGTTCAGAGTCCTCCTATAACATCCCAAATTTTCAATTTGGAATGTTATACATTAGATCATCATTGCATATCATATTTCATTGCATTTTGGCTTGATCCTAGAAATTCTACGCAACTCAAGGACCCACAGAGAGAGTTGGGGATTTCGTTATTTTCACATTTGAGTTTTCTCAAATTTTGAAAAAAGAGGATCGTTTGATTTTAATTATTTTCTCTTCGAATATTTCTTTTATGAAAATAAAAGAGAGGGGATAAAATGACTTCCCCAAAATAAAGAAATGTTGGAGATTAAATATTAAAATCCAATAAGAATTTTATTCGGAGTTTTATCACTATTTTATTTGAATTAGGAAAAATATGGGTTTTTCAAAATTGCATTAGAGGCCCAAATAAATGTTCACTTTGTCCGCTATATTTTTAGAGGATGGGAAAATTTTATTTCGGTATTTTTGGAGTCCGTTTAGTATTTCTTTTCTTTGTTTTTCTATGAGCGGAATTATGTAAAAAAAAGTCAACCGCCTTACCGGGCCGTGTCTGCCCGGGACTCTGACCCGACCGGCCTTTATAAGCCGAAGACCCGACCCGGCTGAAACCCTAGCCAGTCGCTGCCAACCGCCTCGCCGCCCCGCAGCTCCGCCGTCGCCCGTAGCGCCGTTGCAGCCCGTTCCGTCACCCGCCGCCGGATCCCCTCGCCGCCGCCGCCGCCCAGCCCGCCGGAGCCGCTGCCGCCGTCGATTTTTGTTAGAAAACCGTACGTTTTTTTAGAAACCCTCGTTTATTTTTTTAGATCGGTTTTTATTTTTTCTGGTTTAGTTATTTAGCAAACGCCCATTCGTACATTCATTTTAACGAACGGTTTTCACCCGTTAGCCATAGACAGCAAATGTTCGTTCGTTAGCCTGTTCGTCAATTTTTCTTTTTCCAGGGTTTTCCGCGATTTCTGCCCTCATTTTCGTTTTAGTTTATCTTTCCGCTTGTTTATTGGAATCAGGCGATTCAAGCGCCTAGATCTTCGTCTCGAAGCCCTCTTTCTATTTAACCAACTTGAACGGTAAAATTTGACTTAAGTCCAGATTAGTAAATGGATCTTGTTTCTTTCGTAGTTTGAGTTTTGTTGCTTCGTTTGATTTGATTCTTTTTGCAAACCAGAGTTCTTAAATTGAACTTTCTGGTTAGATTTCTTATTTGAGGTTTACCCGTGCTTCTAGTTGAGTGCTTATTGTATGTTTGTTAGTTTGCGATAGAGTACCTGGAGTGCGAAGCATGCTACTACGAGTCTCTAGGTTACACGATCATCAGCAAGGCAAGTAACACTTTGATAATAACTCTTTACTACCCAGTTTTATTGCATTAGATCACTCCTCAAACAATTGCATGGTTAGGATCTGGTTAACATGTGGGTTCTGGGAAGTAGATGATGAGGTAGAACCTATTGCCCTATTTATTATCAAACCTTTCAGAGTTACTTCTACGTTACTTATATTGCTATGCTATGCTCATAGATGTGGTCTGTTCGAGTGATTCATGACAGATGTGAGAGTTATTATTAATGGTTAACTTAAGGTGGCTACTTTAATACACATCTGGGTGGATTGCTTGAGGCACCCTGGAGTACCCAGTGGTTGTCAGGGCACATGGAGAATCCAGTGTTGTCCTAGGATATCCCGGAGTACCCGTGTGATCATCCTACGATCCGCCACCCAGGCTCAAAGGGATCATAATATTATTCATGCTAGAAACTTCTGTGTGTCGCCACAAGCTAATATCGGCTCTAGCATAGTTGAGTAAGTTGCAAGACCTCTTTTAGTGGTGGGCTAGCAGATGTAGAGGAAAGTAGGTGTAACTGTCCACCCAGAGTAAAGAGTTATTGTTTCAGAAAGACTGTGTCTCGATTCTCCGACCATGGATGTATTCGAGTCTTGTGGGGAAAAGTGTGCAAACCTCTGCAGAGTGTACAAACTAATCATGGTTAGTCGTGTCCCCGGTTAGGGACATTTTGAGTATCTAGTTCTTGGATTATCATGTTGATCTCATCACTCTAAATATAATTTGATTGGGTTTAATGATGATGCTTAATTGGGATTGAGTTGGAGGAACCTTCTCAATGTTTAACAACAACCATGATAGTTAACTAAAATTTATTCCTTTGTTGTAGGGAAAAATTGGCTTTATGCAAAACTGTAACCATAGAGCTTTCCACCAGCCATATATGCATGTAGTGATAGCATTTATTCTGTTCATTACCCTATGTGTTACATTGCCAGCATATTCCATGTGTTGACCCATTTCGGGCTGCAACGTCCATGTTGCAGACTTTTCAGATGACGAGTAAGGTGCCATAGGTCGTTGTCTTTCACTCTATGATGTCGTTGGAGTTGATGGACTCACTTTATCATCCAAGCCTTCCACTGTTATCGGTTTTCGATGGCCTTAAGCAATATTTATTGTTATAAGTTCTCTTTTGAGATATTCGATGTAATAAGTGTGTGATTGCAACTTTGTTATAAATCCTTGAGTACTGTGCATGTCAGCATTACCAATCCAGGGTTGACACTGATGCACAGAGATCGGACTGTTTGAGGTCTGGTCGCTACAAGATGGTATCAGAGCACACACTGACTATAGGACACGACCACTAAGCTAAAGCTCTAGATCACTACTCTCTTCTCATTTCTGACTCCTCTCCCTTTTCTACTCTTTAGGATGGCGGGTGCAAGGAACAAGTTCACGCAACCGGATGAAGACACTCCTTTTGGACAACACTTGAAGGAAGTTTCTAGATACCTGAACATCGGAATACCAAGCTTCACCGGGACCTACATTGCCACTTTACTAGAATAGGAGTGTTGGATGATACGAGTTCAAGTTCTAGGAAGGACGTTCATGCCAGTCACTGATCCCATAGAGTTTCCCTTTGATGCACCAACCTGGAGTCTAGGAAAGAGCATGGCAGCCCACATCACCATGGGACGCATAGGAGAAGTTTACCACAAGGATCTCAAGGATACTATTTACCAAATTTGTGGGCGCCGAGATGAGAAATGGGAGATGATCAGCACCAGGAATGATAGATCAATTGCAGCTTTCATCCAGGAGTTAAACCAGCACATTCGTCGCCAGGAGAACCAGATGTGCGCAGGCATGATAGATCTAAAGAAGGCAATGACCGGGATCACAGAGCTGGAGGAAGAACTCAAGTCTACACGTGATGGATATTAGGAGGAAATGACGATACTCATGGAGAAGAATGACGATTTGACGAGGAAGCTAGGAGGAGAAGACGATGATTCCACTTGCCCGGAGAACTACATCATCATCGACGACACCAACTCAGACCCCGACAATAGCGATGATGAATTTGATGATGAAGCTGGAGCAGATATTATGGAATCTTCCACCAATCAATTTTTCGAGTCAACCACCATATCAGTAGTAGTATTCCCCCATGTATATAGTATAGTATGAGCACTTTTGTAACGATAGTTAGACCGATGTATGCCCTCGTTTGAATTGATTGAAGTGATATGTTTGTGTTTGTCTCATGTGCATATGGGTAGTGTTTTCCTTCTATACTCATTCTATTCTATTTTCTCATCTTTTCTAAACCCATCAGATGCCTCCGAGACGCGATAATGGATTTGCTTTCCCACCGGAGCTCACCCAGTTGATCCAGCAACAGAATGCATTGATGCAGATACTAGTCCAGAATCAAAACCAGGGGAACAACAACAACAACCCACCACCACCACCTGTTGATCACTTAGCCCGTTTTCTAAGGCTGAATCCGCTGGTGGTCTCTAGTAGCACCAAGCCGATAGTTGCAGATGATTGGCTCCGCAAGATTGGAAGGGAGTTGACCACTGCAGGATGCACAGATGCGGAGAGAGTGTGTTTTGCCACACATCAGCTTGATGGACCCGCAACATCTTGGTGGGAGAATTTCACAACCACTTACCCCATCGACACTATCGCATGGGACCAGTTTTAGTAGGCTTTCCATACTGCCCATGTTTCAGCAGGAGCTATGGCCATGAAGAAGCATGAATTTCTCAACTTGCGCCAAGGAGGACGCACAGCGGGCCAATATGTGGATGATTTTAGTAAGTTAGGACGTTATGCCCCAGATGACGTTGCTACAGATGCAGCTAAGCAGGAGAAGTTTCTAGAAGGACTGAATGATGAGCTGAGCATGCAGTTGATGGTGGCAACCTTCAACAACTACCAGGAGTTGGTAGATAGAGCTCTCATCATTGAAGGGAAGCAACAGCAGATTGACAACCACAAGAGGAAGTATGGACAAGGGAAGTACAATTCAGGAGCTCAGTAGAGGCCCCGTTTTACCCCGAACTCGGGAGGACACATTCACCATAACCATGGAGGCCATAATTCCACTGGAGGGAGTTCGCATAACTATAGTGGCCCCAAGAATGGGAATGGTAATGGAGGAAGCAACGGCCAAAACAGTTCCAACCCAGCAACGGCCGCCAAGAAGGATCTAAGTCACATTACTTGTTTCAAGTGCAGGAAGAATGGACATTACGCCACGGAGTGTTCTGAAGCAAAGAATGGAAATGGCAATGGAAGCTCTGGGAAGAAGCCCAACCCTTTCAACAGAGGAGAAGTGAACCACATTAACGTGAAGGAGGTTGAAGCCCAGCCAGATGTAGTAATAGGTAAGTTTTTGGTTAAGTCATTTACTGCAAGCATTCTTTTTGATACTGGTGCATCGCATTCATACATATCAAGGGGATTTGTGGATAAGTATAAGTGGCCCACCAAAGTTCTTAGAACACCTATGATAGTAAGCTCGCCAGGAGCGGAGCATATGGCAAGCCAAGGATGTTTTCAGATGCCATTGACCATAGGTAGGCATGTTTTCCCCTCAGACCTGATGATTTTGGAGTCGCAAGGTTTGGATGTGATTTTGGGTATGGATTGGCTATCGATGTATGGAGGGAACATCGATTGCGCCAGTAAGTCCATTATGCTCACCACCCCAGAAGGAAGGAGGATTAAGTATGTATCCCGACATGTGCCGAAGAGGACTCAAGTGAATTCCTTATCAGGAGTTGTATAGGAGGAAGTACCAGTGGTAAAGGATTTCCCTGATGTATTTCAAAAGAGTTGCCAGGCATGCCACCGGATAGAGACATCGAGTTTTTGATTGAGCTTTTGCCAGGCACAGGGCCAATATCTAAGAGACCGTACAGGATGCTCGCAGAGGATTTGGAGGAAATTAAGAAGCAGATTAAGGAGTTACTGGATAAAGGCTATATTCGCCCAAGTTCTTCACCTTGGGGATCACCAGTGCTTCTAGTGGAGAATAAGGATGGATCGTTGAGGATGGTTGTTGATTATCGAGGGTTGAATGAAGTGACAATCAAGAACAAGTACCCACTACTGATGATCAATGATCTGTTTGACCAGATGCAAGGAGCTAAAGTATTTTCCAAGATCGATATGCGATCAGGATACCACCAGCTGAAGATTCGAGAGTAGGATATACCTAAGACAACTTTTACCATGAGGTACATGCTATATGAGTATACCGTTATGTCATTTGGTCTGACTAACGCACCTGCCTATTTCATGAACATGATGAACAAGGTGTTTATGGAGTTTCTGGATAAGTTCGTCGTGGTGTTCATTGATGACATACTATTCTACTCGAAGAATGAAGAGGAGCATAAGGAGCATTTGCATTTGGTACTTGGGAAGCTCAGAGAACATCAGTTATATGCCAACTTCAGCAAGTGTGAGTTTTGGTTGAAGGAAGTTGGATTCCTCGAACATGTTATATCCGAAGAAGGAATAGCAGTAGACCCCACCAAGGTTGTCACCGTGACAAATTGGGAAGCACCCGCGTCAGTTGGGGAAATCCGGAGTTTTCTTGGACTTGCAGGATACTACCGGAGGTTCATTGAGAATTTCTCTAAGATTGCAAAGCCCATGACGGAGTTGTTGAAGAAGGACACCAAGTTCAAATGGACTGAGGAATGTGAGGCCAGTTTTCAGGAGTTGAAGAAACATTTGGTTACAGCTCCAGTGTTGATTCTTCCAGATCAACGCAAGGATTATCAAGTGTATTGCGACGCTTCTCGTCGAGGACTTGGAGCAGTGCTTATGCAGGAGGGAAGAGTTGTTTCGTATGCCTCACGACAGCTTAAACCCCATGAGTTGTATTATGCTATGCATGATTTGGAGTTAGCAGCCGTAGTGCATGCGTTGAAGACGTGGACACATTTTCTCATCGGAAACCATTGTGAGGTGTACACGGATCCCAACAGTTTGAAGTATATATTCATGTAGAAGGAGTTAAATCTCAGGCAGAGGAGATGGTTGGAGCTCATCAAGGATTATGATATGAGGTTACATTATCAGCCCGGAAAGGCTAATGTAGTAGATGATGCATTGAGTCGCAAGAGCCATGTCAATACACTCATGACGGGAGAGTTACCCAAGGAGTTAGTAGAGGATCTTCGTGAGCTATGTTTGGAAATAGTTCCGAGCGGTTATGTAGCAGCATTGGAGATTCAATCTACTTTGATGGATAAGATCAGGGAAGCGCAGAAGACCGACAAGGAGATTCCCGAGATAAAGGAAAGGATGAGAAAATAAAGGCTAAGGGATTTCGTGAGGATGAACCCGATACCCTATGATTTGAGGACCGCGTATATGTCCCTAATAACCCGGAGATTAGGAAATTGATTCTGCAAGAGGCCATGACTCGCCATATTCGATTCACCCAGGAAATACCAAGATGTATCTGGATTTGAAGGACAGTTTCTGGTGGATCGAAATGAAGAAGGATATTGCGGAGTATGTATGTATGTCAGAGAGTGAAGGCAGAGCATCAGAAGCCAGCTTGATTGTTACAGCCATTGCCGATACCCGAATGGAAGTGGGATAAGCTAGGCATGGATTTTATCACGGGATTACCCAGGACTCAGTCAGGCTATGATTCGATATGGGTTGTAGTCGATCATTTGACGAAGGTAGATCGTTTCATCCAAGTGAAGACCACTTACACCAGTGCTAAGTTGGCACAAATATATATGACCAGGATCGTATGTCTGCATGCAGTTCCGAGGACCATTGTATCAGATAGAGGAACCCAGTTTACCTCAAAGTTCAGGAATCAGTTGCACGAAACTTTGGGTACTAGGCTAGAGTTCAGTACAGCCTTTCATCCACAAACAGATGGACAGACCGAGAGAGTCAATCAGATTCTGGAAGACATGTTGAGAGCTTATGCGCTAGATTATGGATCTAGTTGGGACGACAATTTGCCATATGCAGAGTTCCCTTACAACAACAGCTATCAAGCCAGTTTGAAGATGGCCCATTTCGAAGCTTTGTACGGAAGGAGGTGCAGGACACCGTTGTTGTGGGAACCGTCAGTTGTTTGGACCAGATTTGATTAAAGAGTCTGAAGAGAAGGTTAAGTTGATTCATGATAGACTCAAGGTAGCCCAATCCAGGCAGAAGAGCTATGCGGATTCTAAATGCAAGGAGACAATTTACAAAGTCGGAGACAGAGTGTATCTTCGTGTGTCACCACTTTGAGGAGTTAAGCATTTTGGAGTTAAGGGGAAGTTAGCACCACATTTTGTGGGACCATACAGAGTTTTGGAACGTATGGGAGAAGTTGCCTACAAGTTGAAATTGCTCGAAGGATTGTCAGGAGTTCACGATGTGTTCCACGTTTCCCAGCTGAAGAAGTGCCACGCAGAGATGGATGATATTCCTCTGAGAGATACAGTGCCACTGGAAGCGATTCAGTTGGATAGGGATTTGACCTATGATGAGAAACCAGTCAAGATTCTCGAGTTTGCCAGTCGGGTCACATGCAGCAAGGTTATCAAGTTCTGCAAAGTTTAGTGGAGCCACCATACCGAGGATGAAGCCACCTGGGAACGAGAGGATGACCTACGGAAGGACCACCATACCTATTTTCTAGCCAACCAGAATCTCGAGGACGAGATTCATCTTAAGGGAGGTAGGTTTATAACATCCCAAATTTTCAATTTGGGATGTTATACATTAGATCATCATTGCATATCATATTTTATTGTATTTTGGCTTGATCCTAGAAATTCTACGCAACTCAAGGACCCATGGAGAGAGTTGGGGATTTCGTTATTTTCACATTTGAGTTTTCTCAAATTTTGAAAAAAAAGGATCGTTTGATTTTAATTATTTTCTCTTCGAATATTTCTTGAACGAAAATAAAAGAGAGGGGATAAAATGACTTCCCCAAAATAAAGAAATGTTGGAGCTTAAATATTAAAATCCAATAAGAATTTTATTCGGAGTTTTATCGCTATTTTATTTGAATTAGGAAAAAAATGCATTTTTCAAAATTGCATTAGAGGCCCAAATAAATGTTCACTTTGTCCGCTATATTTTTAGAGGACGGGAAAATTTTATTTCAGGATTTTTGGAGTCCGTTTAGTATTTCTTTTCTTTGTTTTTCTGCGAGCGGAAATATTTTAAAAAAAGTCAACCACCTTACCGGGCCGTGTCCACTCGGGACTCCGACCTGGTCGCCTTTATAAGCCGAAGGCCCAACCCGGCCGAAACCCTAGCCAGCCGCCGCCAGCCACCTCGCCGCCTTGCAACGCCGCCATCGCCCGTAGCGCCGCCGCCGCCCGTTCCGTCGCCCGCCGCCGGATCCCCTCGCTGCTACCGCCGCCCAGCCTGCCGGAGCTGCCGCCGACCCCGCCGAACCTCACCGAGGTAGCCCGCCGCCACCTCCGGTCTTTGTTAGAAAACCATACAGCTTTTTTAGAAACCCTCGGTTATTTTTTTAGATCGGTTTTTATTTTTTTCGGTTTAGTTATTTAGCGAACGCCCGTTCGTACGTTCGTTTTAACGAACGGTTTTTACCCATTAGCTGCAGATAGTGTACGTTCGTTCGTTAGCCTGTTTGTCAGTTTTTCTTTTTCCAGGGTTTTCCGCGATTATTTTCGATCGTGATTTCTGCCCTGATTTTCGTTTTAGTTTATCTTTTCTCTCGTTTATCGGAATCAGGCGATTCAAGCGCCTAGATCTTCGTCTCGAAGCCCTCTTTCTGTTTAACCAACTTGAACAAGATTTTGGTACAGTAAAATTTGACTTAAGTCTAGATTAGTAAACGGATCTTGTTTCTTTCGCATGTTGAGTTTTGTTGCTTCGTTTGATTTGATTCTTTTTGCAAACCAGAGTTCTTAAGTTGAACTTTCTGTTTAGATCTATTATTTGAGTTTTACCCGTGCTTCTAGTTGAGTGCTTATTGTATGTTTGTTTCTTTGCGATAGAGTACCCGGAGTGCGAAGCATGCTACTACGAGTCTCTAGGTTACACGGATCATCAGCAAGGCAAGTAACACTTTGATCATACCTCTTTACTACCTAGTTTTATTGCATTAGATCAATCCTCAAACAATTGCATGGTTAGGATCTGGTTAACATGTGGGTTCTGGGAAGTAGATGATGAGGTAGAACATATTGCCCTGTTTATTATCAAACCTTTGGGAGTTACATTTACGTTGCTTATATTGCTATGCTATGCTCGTAGACGTGGTTTGGTTCGAGTGATTCATGACAGATGTGAGAGTTATTATTAATGGTTAACTTAAGGTGGCTACTTTAATACACATCTAGGTGGATTGCTTGAGGCACCCTGGAGTACCCAGTGGTTGTCAGGTCACCTGGAGAATCCAGTGTTGTCCTAGGATATCCCGGAGTACCCGTGTGATCATCCTAAGGTCCGCCACCCAGGCTCAAAGGGATCATAAGATTATTCATCCTAGAAACTTCCGTGTGCAACCGCAAGCTAGTATGGGCTCTAGCATAGTTGAGTAAGTTGCAAGACCTCTTTCAGTGGTGGGCTAGCAGATGTAGGGGAAAGTAGGTGTAACTGTCCACCCAGAGTAAAGAATTATTGTTTCAGAAAGACTGTGTCTCGATTCTCCGACCATGGATGTATTCGAGTCTTGTGGGGAAAAGTGTGCAAACCTCTACAGAGTGTACAAACTAATCATGGTTAGCCGTGTCCCCGGTTATGGACGTTTTGATTATCTAGTTCTTGGATTATCATGTTGATCATATCACTCTAAATATAATTTGATTGGGTTTAATGATCATGCTTAATTGGGATTTAGTTGGAGGAACCTTCTCAATGTTTAACAACCACCATGATAGTTAAATAAAAGTTATTCCTTTGTTGTAGGGAAAATTGGCTTTATGCAAAACTGTAACCATAGAGCTTTCCACCAGCCATATATGCATGTAGTGATAGCATTTATTATGTTCATTACCCTATGTGTTACATTGCTAGCATATTCCATGTGTTGACCTGTTTCGGGCTGCAATGTTCATGTTGCAGACTTTTCAGATGACGAGTAAGGTGCCATAGGTCGTTGTCTTTCACTCAGTCATGTCGTTGGAGTTGATGGACTCGCTTTATCTTCCAAGCCTTCCGTTGTTATCGGTTTTAGTTGGCCTTAAGCCATATTTATTGTAATAAGTTCTCTTTTGAGACATTCGATGTAATAAGTGTGTGATTGCTACTCTGTTATAAATCCTCGAGCACTGTGTGTGTCAGCATTACCGATCCAGGGATGACACTGATGCATAGAGATCAGACTATTTGAGGTCTGGTCGCTACACCTCCCGCGTAGCATAGTGCTCTTCCGCAGCAGCCGCACTCTTCCAGGGCCACGTCAACAAGGCGAACCTGTTGCGTCCAAAAACACTCTGCAGTAAGTACTTCTTACCATCTACGATTTGTCCCACTTGGCGGAGCTCCTCCCAGACACCTCGTACCTCCGTCCTGGCCTCCCGGAGCTCTTTGTCTGCCTTGGATAGCTTCGAGGACTGCTCTTTTTGCTTTTTCTCAAGGGCCTCACACTTTCTGGCAGCATCCTTGAGATCCACCTACGCTTCGTACACTCAAGCCTCGTGCTTGTCTCCGGTGGTCTTCCCCTTCTCAAGTTCGACAGCCGCCTTTTCGGCAGCCGCTTTCTTCTTCGCCGCCTTAGCCTCGGCCTTCTTCAGCACCGCCTTCAGGCCCTCAACCTCCGCGGTGGCATCTGCACGTACCAAACACCATACGCTCAACATACAGTCCGGACTAAAAGTATCCAACAGTGTCAACTATGTACTTCAACAAGAGGTTACCTTGTGCCTCATCAAGCCGCTTGTTGACAAGTTCAAGATCTTCATCAAAGCTTTTAAGCTTCTGATCCATCTCCTGCAGGGCATCGCCATTAGCAGCCGCAGCCAAGGATGATGCCTGCAATATCAAATCAATCACGACACTTTAAAAGCTGGCCTACGAATATTTGACCCTCTGCAAGGTTTTTTGCAAACCTCACAGAGTCTTGGGGGTTGTTATATATATACGGTCTTCTCGGACTTTAACTAAAAAAGTAAAGACCGTTTTCTCGGGAAAGGTACATTACTTGACTCACCTCAAAGCCTGTTAGAAGGCCTTGGACGGTGTCGTTCAATCCAGATTGGACGGATCAAACACCCCGTAGAATCGCACCCATGAGGGTGCGGTACCCGTCGACAATGACGGAGTTGTTTACCAGCTCCTCTAGCACATCCGGCCAGCCCGTCATCGCCTGGTTGGTGGTGTCCGGTGCGGTGATACGTCTCCAACGTATCTATAATTTTTTATTGTTCCATGCTATTATGTTATCTGTTTTGGATGTTTTATATGCATTAATATGCTATTTAATATTATTTTTGGGACTAACCTATTAACCTAGAGCCCAGTGCCAGTTTCTGTTTTTTTGCCTGTTTTTGAGTTTCGCAGAAAAGGAACACCAAACGGAGTCCAAACAGAATAAAACTTTCACGATGATCTTTCTTGGACCAGAAGCAAACCAAGAGACTTGGATATGAAGTCGGAGGAGCCTCGAGGCGGCCACAAGGGTGGAGGGTGCGCCCCTGTCTTGTGGCCCCTCGTGGGTCTCCTGACATAATTCTTTCACCCATATATACTCTTATACCCGAAAACCATCAGGGAGAGCCACGAAAACACTTTTACACCGCCGCAACCTTCTGTACCCATGAGATCCCCTCTAGGGACCTTTTCCAGCGTCCTGCCGGAGGGGGATTCGATCACGGAGGGCTTCTACATCAACACCATTGCCCTTTCGATGAAGCATGAGTAGTTTACCACAGACCTACGGGTCCATAGCTAGTAGCTAGATGGCTTCTTATCTCTCTTTGATTCTCAATACCATGTTCTCCTTGATGTTCTTGGAGATCTATTAGATGTAATACTCTTGTGATGTGTTTGCTGAGATCCGATGAATTGTGGATTTATGATCAAATTATCTATGAATGTTATTTGAATCTTCTCTGAATTCTTATATGCATGATTTGATATCTTTGCAAGTCTCTTCAAATTATCGGTTTAGTTTGGCCTACTAGATTGGTTTTTCTTGCAATGGCAGAAGAGCTTAGCTTTGGGTTCAATCTTGCGGTGTCCTTTCCCACTAACAGTAGGGGCAGCAAGGCATGTATTTTATTGTTGCCATCGTGGATAAAAAGATGGGGTTTTCATCATATTGCTTGAGTTAATTCCTCTACATCATGTCATCTTACTTAATGCGTTACTCCGTTCTTTATGAACTTAATACTCTAGATGCATGTTGGATAGCGGTCGATGTGTGGTGTAATAGTAGTAGATGCAGGCAGGATTCGGTCTACTTGACATGGACGTGATGCCTATGTTCATGATCATTGCCTTAGATATCGTCATAATTATTCACTCTTCTATCAATTGCTCGGCAGTAATTTGTTCACCCACCATATTATTTGCTATCTTGAGAGAAGCCACTAGTGAAACTATGGACCCCGAGTCTATTTTCCATCATATAAGTTTCTGATCTACTATTTTGCAATCTTTTACTTTACGATCTATAAACCAAAAATATTTACCTTACCATTTATCTATCTCTATCAGGTCTCACCTTTGCAAGTAATCGTGAAGGGATTGCAACCCCTTTATAGCGTTGGGAGCAAGTTTGTTTGATTGTTTGTGCAGGTATTGGTGACTTGTGCGTTGTCTCCTACTGGATTGATACCTTGGTCCTCAAACTGAGGGAAATACTTACTCTACTTTGCTGCATCACCCTTTCCTCTTCAAGGGAAAAACCAACACAAACTCAAGAGGTGGCAGGAAGAATTTCTAGGGTCGTTGCCGGGGAGATCTACGCCAAGTCAAGACATACCAAGTACCCATCATAAACTCTCATCTCTTGCATTACATTATTCGTCATTCGCCTCTCGTTTTCCTCTCCCCCACTTCTAAAATGATTTTCTAAAAGATTTGCCTTTTCTTCGACCCTCTTTCGTTCGTCTTCTTCGCTTGCTTTTTGTGTACTTGTGTGTTGGATTGCTTGCTTTGTCACGATGGCTCAAGATAATACCAAATTGTTTGATTTTCCAACACCAATAACAATGATTTTACTAGTACTCCAATTTCTCCAGCTACTAATGTGGAATCTTGTGAAATTAATGCCGCTTTGCTGAATCTTAGTATTAAAGATCAATTCTCTGGCCTTCCTAGTGAAGATGTCGCATCCCATCTAATTTTTTTTGTTGATTTGTGTGATATGCAAAAGAAGAAAGATGTGAACAATGATATTATTAAATTGAAGCTATTTCGTTTTCACTTAGAGATCGTGCTAAAACTTGGTTTTCATCTTTTCCTAAAAATAGTGTTGATTCGTGGAACAAGTGTAAATATGCTTTCATCTCTAAATATTTTCCTCCCGCTAAGATCATCTCCTTGGGAATGATATTATGAATTTTAAGCAACTTTATCATGAGCATGTTGCGCAATCTTGGGAGAGGATGAAATTGATGATAAGAATTGCCCTACTCATGGTTTGAACTTGTGGATGATTATACAAAAAAATTATGTCGGATTGAATTTTGCTTCTAGAAATCTTTTAGATTCGCCCGCGGGAGGTACTTTTATGGAAAACACTTTAGGATAAGCTACTAAACTCCTAGATAATATTATGGCTAATTATTCTCAATGGCACACCAACAGATCCACTAGTAAAAAAGTGCATGCAATTGAAGAGATTAATGTTTTGACTGGAAAGATGGATGAACATATGAAATTATTTGATAGTAAGAGTGCTTCTTTTGATCCTAATGATATGCCTTTGTCCATGCTGCTTGAGAATAATAATGAATCTATGGATGTGAATTTTGTTGGTAGGAACAATTTTGGTAATAACGTGTATAGAGGTAATTTTAATCCTAGGCCGTTTCCTAGTAATTCCTCTAATAATTATGGTAATTCCTACAACAATTATTATGGAAATTTTAAAAGGATTCCCTCTGATTTTGAGATTAGTGTTAAAGAATTTATGAGTTCGCAAAAGAATTTCAATGCTTTATATTGAAGAAAAATTTCTCAAGATTGATGATTTGGCTAGGAACGTGGATATAATTTCTCTTGATGTTGATTCTTTCAAACTTAGATCTATTCCACCCAAGCATGATATTAATGAGTCTCTAAAAGCCATGGGAATTTCCATTCATGAGTGCAAAGAAAGAACCGCTAAGATGCATGCTAAACGAGATTTGTTTGAAAAAGCATGTTCTTCTAATTTTCATGAAAATACTGATGAAGATCTAAAAGTGATTGATGTGACTCCTATTGAATCTTTGTTTTCCAATATAAATCTTGATAAAGTTGGTATTGGAGATGAGTCAACTTTAGTCAAAAGGCGTCCCAACGATTCGGAGTTTTTAGATCTAGATGATAAAATTGATAAAAGTGGGATTGGAGAGGTCAAGACTTTAAGTAGCAATGAACCCACTCTTTTGGATTTCAAGGAATTTAATTATGATAATTGTTCTTTAATAGATTGTATTTCCTTGTTGCAATCCATGTTGAATTCTCCTCATGCTTATAATCAAAACAAAGCTTTTACTAAACATATCGTTGATGCCATGATGCAATCTTTTGAAGAAAAAACTTGAGTTGGAAGTTTCTATCCCTAGAAAACTTTATGATGAATGGGAACCTACTATTAAGATTAAGATTAAAGATTATGAGTGCCATGCTTTGTGTGATTTGGGTGCTAGCGTTTCCATGATTCCAAAAACTTTATGTGATGTGTTAGGTTTCCATGAGTTTGATGATTGTTCTTTAAATTTTCATCTTGCGGATTCCACTATTAAGAAACCTATGCGAGGATTAATGATGTTCTTATTGTTGCAAATAGGAATTATGTCGCAGTTTCATTGTTCTTGATATAGATTGCAATCCTACATGTACTATTATTCTTGGTAGACCTTTCCTTAGAACGATTGGTGCAATTATTGATATGAAAGAAGGAAACATTAGATTCCAATTTCCGTTAAGGAAGGGCATAGAACACTTTCCTAGAAAGAAAATCAAATTGCCATATGAATCTATTATGAGACCCACTTATGGATTGCATACCAAAGATGGCAATACCTAGATCTATTCGTGTTTTATGCCTAGTTAAGGGCGTTAAACAATAGCGCTTGTTGGGAGGCAACCCAATTTTATTTTTGTTTTTGCTTTTTGTTCCTGTTTGGCACTGTTCAATAAATCTTCCGATTCAGTGATTTATTGTCTGATTTATCACTACTCATGGGGTGACCGGTAAGATTATGCCTTATCTTCACTGTTTAACATTTGGGCTGATTTGTCACTCTCACAAGCAATTTATCAAGAATCTACCGATAAATCAGGCATATTCCTAACATTATGATTGCAAAAACTATGTTTATTTGTGTTTTGTGGACCATGTTTTGCAATATGTACTATTGTCCTATTTTGTTGTCACTATAAGAAGATTCAAAGGCTAGGAATCAAGGTAACAGTTTTGTCCAATATTGTTTTGGTGTTGAATATAACATATTTTAGTCCTGGGAACCTATGATTTGCTAAAAATGGTCGGTTAATAGTCGACCAATAAAATTGATTAGTCAGCCGATTTCCGTTTAATCTCTAATCCCCAGCTGGCCGAGACGCTAACAATAAGTGATTTCGTCAACATTGTTGTTTCGTAATAAATAATTCATCTAGCCTCTGGTTAGATGCGGTTTTGTGTTTTAATTAGTGTTTGTGCCAAGTTAAACCTTTAGGATAGCATACAGTGATAGTTGTATTGATTCAGCTAAAAACAGGAACTTCTGCACCCAGTAAATGATTTCCAGGTTTTTTATTGAAATGAGCTTTTGGTCTTATTCTTTTTTCTCTGGATTGGTGCACAAATTGCTCAGGTTGTCCTAATTTTCAGAATTTTTGGAGTTACAGAAGTATTCGAGAGTTACAAATTGCTACACACTGTTCTGTTATTGACAGATTTTGTTTTCTATGTGTTGTTTGCTTATTTTGATGAATCTATGGATAGTATCGGGGGGTATGAACCATGGAAAAGTTGGAATACAGTAGGTATTACACCAATATAAATAAAGAATGAGTTTGCAACAGTACCTTAAAGTGGTGATTTATTTTCTTATACTAATGGAGCTTATGAGATTTTCTGTTGAGTTTTGTGTTGTGAAGTTTTCAAGTTTTCGGTAAGGATTTGATGGACTATGGAATAAGGAGTGGCAATAGCCTAATCTTGGGGATGGTCAAGGCACACCAAGGTAATATTCAAGGACAAACAAGAGCCTAAGCTTGGGGATGCCCCGGAAGGCATACCCTCTTTCATCTTCATCTACCGGTAACTTTACTTGAGGCTATATTTTTATTCACCACATGATATGTGTTTTGCTTGGAGCGTCTTGTATTATTTGAGTCTTTGCTTTTTAGTTTGCCACAATCATCCTTGCTGTACACACCTTTTGAGAGAGACACGCATGAATCGTGATTTATTAGAATACTCTATGTGCTTCACTTATATCTTTTGAGCTAGGCAATTTTGCTCTAGTGCTTCACTTATATCTTTTTAGAGCACGACGGTGGCTTTACTTTATAGAAATTGATTAACTCTAATGCTTCACTTATATTATTTTGAGAGTCTTTAGTACAACATGGTAATTTGCTTTGGTTATAAATTCAGTCCTAATATGATAGGCATCCAAGAAGAATATAATAAAAACTTTCATATAAAGTGCATCGAATACTATGAGAAGTTTGATTCTTCATGATTGTTTTGAGATATGAAGATGGTGATATTAGAGTCATGCTAGTGAGTAGTTGTGAATTTGAGAGATACTTGTGTTAAAAGTTTGGGATTCCCGTAGCATGCACGTATGGTGAACCGTTATGTGATGAAGTCGGAGCATGATTTATTTTTTGATTGTTTTCCTTATGAGTGGCAGTCGAGGATGAGCGATGGTCTTTTCCTACCAATCTATCCCCCTAGCAGCATGCGCGTAGTATTTCGTCTCGATAACTAATAGATTTTTGCAATAAGTATGTGAGTTCTTTATGACTAATGTTGAGTCCATGGATTATACGCACTCTCACCCTTCCACCATTGCTAGCGTATCTTGTGTCGCGCAACTTTCACCGGTACCATACACCCACCATATACCTTCCTCAGAATAGCCACCATACCTACCTACTATGGCATTTCCATAGCCATTCTAAGATATATTGCCATGCAACTTTCCACCGTTCCATTTATTATGACACGCTTCATCATTGTCATATTGCTTTGCATGATCATGTAGTTGACATTGTATTTGTGGCAAAGCCACCTTTCATAATTCTTTCATACATGCCACTCTTGATTCATTGCACATCCCGGTACACCGCCGGAGGCATTCATATAGAGTCATATTTTGTTCAAAATATCGAGTTGTAATTCTTGAGTTGTAAGTAAATAAAAGTGTGATGATCTTCATTATTAGAGCA
Organism: Triticum dicoccoides; assembly: GCF_002162155.2. Taxonomy (NCBI): domain Eukaryota; kingdom Viridiplantae; phylum Streptophyta; class Magnoliopsida; order Poales; family Poaceae; genus Triticum; species Triticum dicoccoides. The sequence continues at coordinate 290,495,853 of NC_041389.1, forward strand.
TTGTCCCATGTGAGGAAAGGATGATGGAGGCTATGATTTCCCCATAAGTCAGGATGAGACTCCGGACAAAAAAAGGAAAAAAGAGGCCAAAAATGAGAAAGGCCCAAAAAAGGGAAAAGGAAAAAATGAGAGAAAAAGAGAGAAGGGGCAATGTTACTATCCTTTTTCCACACTTGTGCTTCAAAGCAGCACCATGATCTTCATGATAGAGTCTCCTATGCATCACTTTCATATACTAGTGAGAATTTTTCATAAGAGAACTTGGCTTGTATATTCTAATGATGGGCTTCCTCAAATTTCCCTAGGTCTTCGTGAGCAAGCGAGTTGGATGCACACCCACTTAGTTTCTTTTTGAGCTTTCATACACTTATAGCTCTAGTGCATCCGTTGCATGGCTATCCCTACTCACTCACATTGATATCTATTGATGGGCATCTCCATAGCCCATTGATACGCCTAGTTGATGTGAGACTATCTCCCTCTTTTTATTTTCTCCACAACCACCATATTCTCTTCCACCATAGTGCTATATCCATGGCTCACGCTCATGTATTGCGTGAAAGTTGAAAATGTTTGAGAACATCAAAAGTATGAAACAATTGTTGGCTTGTCATCGAGGTTGTGCATGATGTAAATATTTTGTGCGATGAAGATGGAGCATAGCCAGACTATATGATTTTGTAGGGATAGCTTCCTTTGGCCATGTTATTTTGAGGAGACAAGATTGCTTTATTAGTATGCTTGAAGTATTATTGTTTTTATGTCAATATTAAACTTTTGTTTTGAATCTTACAGATCTGAACATTTAGGCCACAATAAAGAAGATTACCTTGATAAATATGTTAGGTAGCATTCCACATCAAAAATTCTATTTTTATCATTTACCTACTCGAGGACGAGCAGGAATTTAAGCTTGGGGATGCTTGATACGTCTCCAACGTATCTATAATTTTTGATTGTTACATGTTATTATATTATCTATTTTGGATGTTTTATATGCATTAATATGCTTTTTTATATTATTTTTGGGACTAACCTATTAACCTAGAGCCGAGTGCCAGTTTCTGTTTTTTTTGCCTGTTTTTGAGTTTCGCACAAAAGGAATACCAAACGGAGTCCAAATGGAATAAAACTTTCGCGATGATCTTTCTTGGACCAGAAGCAAACCAGGAGACCTGGAGATTAAGTCGGAGGAGCCTCGAGGCAGACATAAGGGTGGAGGGCGCGCCCAGGGGGTAGGGTGCTCCCCCTGTCTTGTGGGCCCCTCGTGGGTCTCCTGACCTAATTCTTTTACCCATATATACTCTTATACGCCAAAACCATCAGGGGGAGCCACAAAAACACTTTTCCACCGCTGCAACCTTCTGTACCCATGAGATCCCATCTAGGGACCTTTTCCCGCGTCCTGCCGGAGGGGGTTTCGATCACGGTGAGTTTCTACATCAACACCATTGCCCTTCCGATGAAGCGTGAGTAGTTTACCATAGACCTATGGGTCCATAGCTAGTATCTAGATGGCTTCTTCTCTCTCTTTGATTCTCAATACCATGTTCTCCTCAATGTTCTTGGAGATCTATTCGATGTAATACTCTTTTGCGGTGTGTTTGCCTGTATCCGATGAATTGTGGATTTATGATCAGATTATCTATGAATATTATTAGAATCTTCTCTGAATTCTTATATGCATGATTTGATATCTTTGCAAGTCTCTTTGAATTATCGGTTTGGTTTGGCCTGCTAGATTGGTTTTTCTTGAAATGGGAGAAGTGCTTAGCTTTGGGTTCAATCTTGCGGTGTCCTTTCCAAGTGACAATAGGGGCAGCAAGGCACGTATTGTATTGTTGCAATCGAGGATAAAAAGATGGGGTTTCCATTGTTGGGGAACGTAGTAATTCAAAAAAATTCCTACGATCATGCAAGATCTATATAGGAGATGCATAGCAACGAGACATGAGAGTGTGTCCATGTAACCTCGTAGATCGAAAGTGGAAGCATTTAGTAACGCGGTTGATGTTGTTGAACGTCTTCACGATCCAACCGATCCAAGTACCAAATGTACGTCACCTCCGTGTTTAGCACACGTTCAGCATGATGACGTCCCTCGAGCTCTTGATCCAGTTGAGGACGAGGGAGAAATCCGCCAGCATGATGGTGTGGCGATGGTGTTGATGTTGTTACCTGCGCAAGGCTTCGCCTAAGAACTATGACGATATGACCGAGGTGTTGAACTGTGGAGGGGGGCACCGCACACGGCTAAGAGATTGTCTATTGTGCTTTGGGGTGCCCTCTGCCCCCGTATATAAAGGAGGGAGCAGGAGGAGGTCGGCCAAGGAGGGGCGCGCCTATAGGGGAGTCCAACTAGGATTCCCAATCCTAGTTGGAGTCCCCTTCCTTTTCCAAGAGGGGGAGAGAGGGAAAGAGGTGGAGGAGACAGAGGAAAGGGGGGGGCGCCCACTCCCCTAGTCCAATTTGGTTTGGGCTGGGGGGCTCGCGTCTCCTCCTGGCCGCTGCCTCCTCTCTTCCACTAAGGCCCATGAAGGGCCATTAATCCCCCGGGGGGTTCTGGTAACCTCCCGGTACTCCGAAAAACGCTGGAACCTTTCTGAAACCTTTCCGGTGTCCGAACATAACCTTCCAGTATATCAATCTTTATGTCTCGACCATTTCTAGACTCCTCGTCACATCCGTGATCTCATCCGAGACTCTGAATAAACTTCGGTTATCAAAAACACATAACTCATAGTATAAATCATCATCGAACGTTAAGCGTGCGGACCCTACAGGTTCGAGAACTATGTATATAGGATCAAGACACATCTCCGATCAATAACCAATAGCGAAACCTGGATGCTCATATTGGCTCCTACATATTCGACGAAGATCTTTATCGCTCAAACCGCATAACAACATACATTGTTCCCTTTGTCATCGGTATGTTACTTGCCCGAGATTCGATCGTCGGTATCATCATACCTAGTTCAATCTCGTTACTGGAAAGTCTCTTTACTCGTTCCATAATTCTTCATCCCGTAACTAACTCATTAGTCACATTGCTTGCAAGGCTTATAGTGATGAGCATTACCGAGAGGGCCCAGAGATACCTCTTCGATACACGGAGTGACAAATCCTAATCTCAATCTATGCCAACCCAACAAACACCTTCGGAGACACCTGTAGAGCATCTTTATAATCACCCAGTTATGTTGTGACGTTTGATAGCACACAAGGTGTTCCTCCGGTATTCGGGAGTTGCATAATCTCATAGTCTGAGGAACATGTATAAGTCATGAAGAAAGCAGTAGGAATGAAACTGTAACGATCATAATGCTAAGCTAACAGATGGGTCTTGTCCATCACATCATTCTCTAATGATGTGATCTCGTTCATCAAATGACAACACATGTCTATGATCAGGAAACATAACCATCTCTGATTAACAAGCTAGTCAAGTAGAGGCATACTAGGGACACTTTATTTTGTCTATGTATTCACACATGTACTAAGTTTCTGATTAATACAATTCTAGCATGAATAATAAACATTTATCATGATATAAGGAAATATAAATAACAACTTTATTATTACCTCTAGGGCATATTTCCTTCAGTCTCCCACTTGCACTAGAGTCAATAATCTAGTTCACATCGCCATGTGATTTAACACCAATAGTTCACATCTGTATGTGATTAACACCCATAGTTCACATCACCATGTGACCAACAACCAAAGGGGTTACTAGAGTCAATAATCTTGTTCACATCTCTATGTGATTAACACCCAAAGGGTACTAAGGTGTGATCATGTTTTGCTTGTGAGAGAAGTTTAGTCAATGGGTCTGCTAAATTCAGGGTTGTATGTATTTTACAAATTTTCTATGTCTACAATGCTCTGCATGGAGCTACTCTAGCTAATTGCTCCCACTTTCAATATTTATCCAGATTGAGACTCAGAGTCATCTGGATTGGTGTAAAGTTTACATCGATGTAACTCTATACGACGAACTCTTTATCACCTCCATAACCGAGAAATACTTCCTTAGTCCTCTTAAGTAACTAAGGATAACTTTGACCTCTATACAGTGATCCACTCCTGGATCACTATCGTACCCCCTTGCCAAACTCATAGCAAGGCACACAACTGGTCTGGTACATAGCATGGAATACTTTATAGAACCTATGACTAAGGCATAGGGAATGACTTTCATTCTCTTTCTATCTTCTGCTGTGGTCGGGCTTTGAGTCTTACTCAACTTTACACTATGTAATACAGGCAAGAACTCCTTCTTTCACTGATCCATTTTGAACTCTTTCAAAATCTTGTCAAGGTATGTACTCATTGAAAAATCTTATCAAGCGTCTTGATCTATCTCTATAGATCTTGATGCCCAATATGTAAGCAGCTTCACCGAGGTCATTCTTTGAAAATCTCATTTAAAATTCTCCTTTATGCTTTCTAGAAAATTCTACATCATTTCTGATCAACAATATGTCATTCACATATATTTATTAGAAAGGTTGTAGTGCTCCCACCCACTTTCTTGTAAATACAGGCTTCACCTATATAAAACTATATGCTTTGATCAACTCATCAAAGCGTATATTCCAACTCCGAGATGCTTGCACTAGTCCACAGATGGATCGCTGGAGGTCGCACACTTTATTAGCACCTTTAGGATTTGACAAAACCTTCTGGTTGCATCATATACAACTCTCCTTAGAGATATCCTTTTGAGGAATGCAGATTTGACATCCATTTGCCAGATTTCATAAAATATGGCAATTGCTCACATGATTCTGATGGACTTAAGCATCGCTACGGTTGAGAAAATCTCATTGTAGTTGTCACGCCCAATATGCGACCCTATCCAAAAGGAACTCGAAGGTCCCACCAAGGATAGACCCGCATATTGAAACGCTTTTGCAAGGTGGATATCATTACATCAACATTACATAATAGATGGGGATACATACAAGAGGCATAGAATGCCACACGAATACAACATCATCTTACATAAGAGCACCATCCGACTACGGATGAAACACAAACAGACACTCAAACGACATCCACCCTGCTAACCCAGGCTGCCGACCTAGAACCTATCCCCTGATCGAAGAAGAAGCAGAAGAAGAACTCCAAGGCAAGCAAACATCGCTCTCGCATCATGATCATCGCATAAACCTGTACCTGTACCTGTTGTTGTAGTAATCTGTGAGCCACGAGGACTCAGCAATCCCATTACCATGGGTATCAAGACTAGCAAAGCTTAAAGGGAAGGAAGGGGTAAAGTGGTGAGGTTGCAGCAGCGACTAAGCATATATGGTGGCTAACATACGCAAATAAGAGCAAGAAGAGAGCAAGCGGAACGGTCGTGAAACTAGCAATGATCAAGAAGTGATCCTGAACTCCTACTTACGTCAAGCATAACCCAGAAACCGTGTTCACTTCCCGGACTCCGCCGAAAAGACACCATCACGGCTACACACGTGGTTGATGCGTTTTAATTTGGATCTGGTGTCAAGTTATCTACAACCGGACATTAACAAATTCCAATCTGCCGCATAACCGCGGGCACGGCTTTCAAAAGATTATACCCTGCAAGGGTGTCCCAACTTAGCCCATGATAAGCTCTCGCGATCAATGAAGGATATACCTTCTCCCAGGAAGACCCGATCAGACTCAGAATCCCGGTTTACAAGACATTTCGACAATGGTAAAACAAGACCAACAAGACCGCCCGATGCGCCGACAATCCCGATAGGAGCTGCACATATCTCGTTCTCAGGGCAACACCGGATGAACACTACGTACAACTAAAACCAGACCTCGAGTTTCCCCGAGGTGGCGTTGCAAGTGGCTCTGGTCCAGACCAACACTTAGACAAGAATTGGCCCGGGGGGGGGGGCTAAAATAAAGATGACCCTCGGGTTGGCCGACCCAAGGGAAGGGTATAGGTGGTGGTGAGGCAAATGGTAAAACCAAGGTTGGGCCTTGCTGGAGGAGTTTTATTCAAAGCGAACTGTCAAGGGGGTCCCATAAATCACCCAACCGCGTAAGGAACGCAAAATCCGGGAACATAACACCGGTATGACGGAAACTAGGGCGGCAAGAGTGGAACAAAACACCAGGCATAAGGCCGAGCCTTCCACCCTTTACCAAGTATATAGATGCATTAATTAAATAAGAGATATTGTGATATCCCAACATAATCCTGTCCACCATGGAGCAATCTTCAACTTCACCTGCAACTAACAACACTATAAGAGGGGTTGAGCAAAGCGGTAACATAGCCAAGCAACGGTTTGCTAGGAAGGGTGAAAAGGTTAGAGGCTGACATGGCAAATTGGGAGGCTTGAAGGACAAGTGATAGGTAGCGCAGCAAAGCGATAGAACGAAGCAACTAGCATAGCAATGATAGTAGTGAGATCCAAGGTGACGGTCATCTTGCCTGAAGTCCCGCTAGGAGGAAGAACGAGTCCATGAAGAAGACGAACGGGAGTAGTCGAATGAATCCTCACAATCGCAACATTACCGGAACTAAGAAGTAACACCGGAAAGAAAAAAACAACATGGTAAATGCACAAGCATAAACATGGCATGATGCACAAACAAGTATGATGCATGTCCGGTTTAAAAGTATGACAAAGCATGGCAAAGTGCACAAACAATACTACAAATTAAGTGGAGCTCAATATGCAACGAGTTGCATATTGACGAAACACCACACTCAAGTTATTTAGTTCGCTCTTGTTTATGTGCCCAACAATATTAAATGTTATTAAACATGGCATGGGGTGAAGCATAAGAAAACTACCTTTCTAGGCAAGTTTAAATGAGGCCGGAACAATCGAACAACAATTCCGGAAAATCCTCATGTGCATATTTTAGATTTGGTACTGTTCTGCCCTAAAACATATTTTAATATTGTTAAACTATAAAACAAAGTGTACCAAGTTAAACTAGGAATTTTTCCACCCCATTTACATATAAAGAACGTTTAAAACCGAGCTACAGTTATTTAGTTATGAAATAAATCATTTTAACATGCTATTTATACAAAATAATAGCAAAAGGCAAGTTAAGCATGTTTAACATGGATGGAAGTTGCACATTGTTAAAGAACATGAAAAACTGAGCAAGATGCATATATGACATGTTTCATTTGGATGGATGGATATTTAGTTATGCGCATTTTAAAATGATGGCATTTCGGTAAAAATGAATGCACTGAAAAAATGCTAAAATACACAGAGTGGGGAAAAAATATGCACGGGCCTGAAGCATCACAATGCAGCGGCCCAGATGAGGATTCGGCCCATGTGGTTGTGAGAGTGTGCAAAATAACAGAAAAACATAGCAAAATATGGGGCCGGCTGGGACTCGAATCCCAGACACGTCGAACGAATAGTGGCCGCGCTAGCCACTGGGCTAGCTGTGTGTTTGTGATCAACGGGAAGTCGACAAGAACTTAAACCATCCTCGCATCGCGACTAGGACCAAAACTGAAGCATGCGCACGGGGACTCGCCGGCGACGGGAGCCAACAGCAACAGCTGCGGTGGTCACAGAGGACCGGCGGGGTGCGAAAACTGACGAGGGTTTAGCTACATGATGCGCGCGTACCGTGGCTCGACCTCGAGCTCGCGCTCGACTCGGGCATGGCATTGGCGGGCGACGAACAGCAGCTTGGCGGCCATGGTTGAGAAGCAGGGCAAGCAGCGGGCTGCGGGGCGTTGCTCTGCCGTGTGCGTGCTGAGCACGAGTTGCAGGTGAAAAACTGGTGTGTGGGCGTGCATGCGAAAGAAACAGAGGAGCAGAGCAACCTCGTCGGTGACCAAAGTGATGGCGGAGGCCTTGCCGGAATTTCCTCCCGACGTGCTCGAGATGCAAGGGGTGTGTGGTGCGGACAGAAGTGGTGCAGTGAGGTGAACCAGAGCGGGGGCGAAGCGCGAGCAACAACGACGTCTACTGCAACTTCACACAAAATTCAGAGATCGCCGGAGCATCGAGATCGTGGCGAAGACATGGATCGGGCGAGTGCTATGGGGTTCTACAGGCCATGGAAAGAAATGGAGAGGGAGGTGCGTTACCCAGCTCACCCTAGGACACGACGAGATCGACAGAGACGAGCCGAAGGCGTCGCGGACGAGCTCTGAAATTGGGCGCTCGCTATCAATGGAAGAAGGAGGGAGTAGAGGAGGCAGCGCGGTGCAGATCTTGGCGTTCCCTCGATGATGGAGTGGACGCTGCGGACGACGGGGACGACGGGAAGGCAGGCGGACTCGACTGAGGCAGCTGGAGACGACCAGTAGGGTGACGACGGCGGCGACGTGCTTCAGCCGAAGAGTAAGAAGAGGAACTTGGCGTCTCCAGCCCTGTGTAGCCGTGGGAATGAGGTCGGGAAGGCATCCTGGAGCGCGTGGACGGAGGTGGGAAGCCGTCGGGGCGCACTACGCCGGCAACGAGCATGAGCTTGCCTCGGCCATGGCGACGATCGGAAGAAGCAGCAGGCGCGAGAGGGGGATCTGTGGAGAGGCAGCGGCGCGGAGGGAGGTGAGGAGGAGAGGAAGAAACCCTAGGAGGGCGCGGGCGCTGCTTATAAAGGGGCGCGAGCGCCGGGCCTCGACGTCCGTTAGCTCACGGCGCGACGGTGCGAGCGCTCTGGCTCTGAAGCAAGGGAGACGGAGGGGAACGGAGCAGGTTACCGTGAGGGGGGATGGGTCGCTGGCAGGCAGGCCCAGCGAGAGAGAGGGAAAGAGTCGGCACTGGCGAGCTGCGGGCGAGGGAAAAACTGGGCCGGCCTGGAGGTGAGGCCCAGCTGACTGCTGCTGCAGCCTTTTCCATTTCCTTGAAGTTTCTGTTTATTTAAATAAACAGCAAAAGAAAAGAAAAATGCCCAGGGGGCTAGGAGAAGAGTTTTTCAGATATAAAAATATCCTAAAGCTCCTGGAGTTTTGTAGTATTTGAAATAATTGGCTTGGGCATTTTTAGAGGTATAAAAATAAAACAAGTTTGAATTTAATTCAAACTTGAGGTATTTTTGAACCCAACCAAAACATCCTCAAATGAGCTGAAAATTGGCAGAGAGGGTGTAGGCATGGTTTAAGATTAATAGGGAAATAATGAACATTTATGGAGGAGGGGAAAAGGTCACTTGCATTACAGGGGGAATTTGAAAGAAGGAAGAAGTGAAAGGGTTTGCACTTGGAGAAGGGCCTTGGAGAAAAGATGAAGAGGCAAACAACCATAGGAGGAAGAGGGAAAGATGGAGAGCACATAACCAACACGTCAACATGAAGAATGCAACACACATGATGATCATGATATAATGCAATAAAAATGACAGAGGCACATCCATATCATGTAGCATATAATAAGGTGAGATGAACAAGGTAAACAAACAAAGATGGCGCAATACAATATAATAAAATATGAACAAGATGCAAGAAGCAAAATATGGCAATGGCACTCAACATGGTCATGGCATCAACATAGAGGAATGAAGGATGCAAAATGATTATGATAATGCAACAAACATAAAAAAACACGGCAACAACTAAAATGAAATAAAAGGCATCCGAAGCATCGGTCTCGGGGTGTTACAGTAGTCAACATCTTGAACTTGTCGAAAACCCTTTTGCAACTAGTTGAGCTTTGTAGATAGTAACACTACCATTAGCATATGTTTTCCTCTTGAAGATCCATTTATTTTCTATAGCTTACCCATCATCGGGCAAGTCCACCAAAGTCCACACTTTGTTCTCATACATGGATCCCATCTCAGATTTCATGGCCTCAAGCCATTTCGCGGAATCTGGGATCATCATCGCTTCCTCATAGTTCATAGGTTCATCATGGTCTAGTAACATGACTTCCTGAATAGGATTACCGTACCACTTTGGTGCGGACCGTACTCTGGTTGACCTACGAGGTTCGGTAGTAACTTGATCTGAAGTTTCATGATCATCATCACTAGCTTCGTCACTAATTTGTGTATGAATCACTGGAACTGATTTCTGTGATGAACTACTTTCCAATTCGGGAGAAGGTACAATTACCTCATCAAGTTCTACTTTCCTCCCACTCACTTCTTTCGAGAGAAACTCCTTCTCTAGAAAGGATCCATTCTTAGCAATGATATCTTGCCTTCGGATCTGTGATAGAAGGTGTACCTAACAGCTTCTTTTGGGTATCTTATGAAGACACATTTCTCCGATTTGGGCTCGAGCTTATCAGGTTGAAGCTTTTTCACATAAGCATCTGCTACCTCTTCAGCTTGCGTTGGTTTTCCCTTGAAGAGGAATGGGTGATGCAGCAAAGTAGCATAAGTATTTTCCTCAGTTTTGAGAACCAAGGTATCAATCCAGTAGGAGATGACAAGTCACCTAGTACCTGCACAAATGATCAAGAACCTTGCAACCAACACGATAAAGGGGTTGTCAATCCCTTCATGGTCACTCGCAAAACTGAGATCTAATAGAGATAGTAAAGTAAATATTTTTGGTATTTTTGTTGTATAGATTGGAAAGTAAAGATTGCAAAATAGTAAACGAGATGCGATAAAATAGAAAAGAGATGTAATATAATAGGAAAGAGACCCGTGGAGCATAGGTTTCACTAGTGTCTTCTCTCAAGATAGCATGTATTACAGTGGGTGAAGAAATTACTGCCGAACAATTGATAGAAGAGTGCATAATTATGAAGATATCTAAGGCAATGATCATGAAAATAGGCATCACGTCCATGTCAAGTAGACCGAAATGATTCTGCATCTACTACTATTACTCCACACATCGACCGCTATCCAGCATGCATCTAGAGTATTAAGGTCATAAGAACGGAGTAACGCATTAAGCAAGATGACATGATGTAGAGGGATAAACTCAAGCAATATGATATAAACCCCATCTTTTTATCCTTGATGGCAACAATACAATGTGTGCCTTTCTGCCCCTACTATCACTGGGAAAGGACACCGCAAGATTGAACCCAAATCTAAGCACTTCTCTCATTGCAAGAAAGATCAATCTAGTAGGCCAAACTAAACAGATAATTCGAAGAGACTTGCAAAGATATCAAATCATGCATATAAGAATTCAGAGAAGAACCAATATTTAGAGATAATCTATTCATAAATCCACAATTCTTCGGATCTCGGCAAACACGCCGCAAAAGAGTATTACATTGAATAGATCTCCAATAACATCGAGGAGAACTTTGTATTCAGAATCAAAGAGAGAGAAGAAGCCATCTAGCTAATAACTATGGACCCGAAGGTCTATGGTAAACTACTCATGCTTCATCAGAGAGGCAATGGTCTTGCTGTAGAAGCCCTCCATGATCGATTCCCCCTCCGGCAGATCGCCGGAAAAGGCCCCAAGATGGGATCTCATGGGTACAGAAGGTTGCGGCGGTGGAGAAGTGGTTTCGTGTCACCCCCTGATGTTTCTAGGGTATAAGAGTATATATAGGCGAAAAAAGTATGTCGATGGAGCTACGAGGGGCTCACGAGGGTGGGAGTGCGCCCTCCTGCCTCTTGGCCTCCTCGTGGCCTTCCAGACTTCAATTCCAAGTCTTCTGGATTGCTTTCGGTCCAAGAAAGATCATCGCAAAGGTTTCATTTCGTTTGGACTCCGTTTGGTATTCCTTTTCTACAAAACTCTAAAATACGCAAAAGCAAAAGCTGGCACTGGGCCTTCGGTTAATAGGTTAGTCCCAAAAATAATATAAAAGAGCATATTAAAGCCCATTAAACATCCAAAACAGATAATATAATAGCATGGAACAATAAAAAATTATAGATACGTTGGAGACGTATCAAGCATCCCCAAGCTTAATTCCTGCTCGTCCTCGAGTAGGTAAATGATAAAAACAGAATTTTTTATGTGGAATGCTACCTAACATAATTATCAATGTAATTTTCTTTATGGTGGCATGAATGTTCATATCCGAAAGATTCAAGACAAAAGTTTAATATTGACATAAAAATAATAACACTTCAAGTATTCTAACAAAGCAATCATGTCTTCTCAAAATAACATGGCCAAAAAAAGTTCATCCCTACAAAATCATATAGTTTGGCTATGCTCCATCTTCATCATGCAAAATATTCAAATCATGCACAACCCCGGTTTCAGCCAAGCAATTGTTTCATACTTTAGTATTCTCAAACCTTTTCAACTTTCACGCAATACATGAGCGTGAGCCATGGACATAGCACTATAGGCGGAATAGAGTGGTGGTTTGTGGAGAAGACAATAGAAAGAGGAAGATGGTCTCACATCAACTAGGCATATTAATGGGCAATGGAGATGCCCATCAATAGATATCAATGTGAGTGAGTAGGGATTGCCATGCAACGGATGCACTAGAGCTATAAATGTATGAAAGCTCAACAAAAGAAACTAAGTGGGTATGCATCCAACTTGCTTGCTCACGAAGACCTAGGGCATTTTGAGAAATCCCATCATTGGAATATACAAGCCAAGTTCTATAATGAAAATTGCCACTAGTATATGAAAGTGACGAAATAAGGGACTCTCTATCATGAAGATCATGGTGCTACTTTGAAGCACAAGTGTGGAAAAAGGATAGTAGCATTGTCCCTTCTCTATTTTTCCCTCTTTTTTTGTTTGGCTTCTTTGGCCTCTTTTTTTCATTTCCTCACCTGGGACAATGCTCTCATAATGATGATCATCACACTTCTATTTATTTACAACTCAACGATTACAACTCGATACTTAGAACAAAATATGACTCTATATGAATGCCTCGGTTGGTGTACCGGGATGTGCAATGAATCAAGAGTGACATGTATGAAAAAATTAGGAATGGTGTCTCTGCCACAAATACGATGTCAACTACATGATCATGCAAGGCAATATGACAATGATGGACCATGTCATAATAAACGGAATGGTGGAAAGTTGCTTGGCAATATATCTCAGAATGGCTATGGAATGCCATAATAGGTAGGTGTGGTGGCTGTTTTGAGGAAAGTAAATGGTGGGTTTATGGTACCGGCGAAAGTTGAACGGTACTAGAGAGTCTAGCAATGGTGGAAGGTTGAGAGTGCGTATAATTCATGGACTCAGCATTAGTCATAAAGAACTCAAATACTTTTGCAATAATCTACAAGTCATCAAAACCAAGCACTACACGTATGCTCCTAGGGGAAGGGTTGGTAGGAGTTAACCATCGTACGATCCCGACCTCCACACATAAGGAAGACAATCAAAGAAACACCTCATGCTTCAAATTTGTTACACAACGGTTACCATACGTGAATGCTACGGGACTTGCAAACCTCAACACAAGTATTTCTCAAATTCAAAATTACTCTACTAGCATGACTCTAATATCACCATCCTCATATCTCAAAAGAATCATCAAGAATCAAACTTCTCATCGTTTTCAATGCACTTTATATGAAAGTTTTTATTATACCCATCTTGGATGCCCATCATATTAGGACTAGTTTTATAGCCAAAGAAAATTCCCATGCTGTTCTAAAAGACTCTCAAAATAATATAAGTGAAGCATGAGAGATCAATAATTTCTACAAAATAAAACCACCACCGTGCTCTAAAAAGATATAAGTGAAGCACTAGAGCAATATTGTCTAGCTTAAAAGATATAAGTGAAGCACATAGAGTATTCTAATAAATTCCTAATCATGCATGTCTATCCCAAAAGGTGTGTACATCAAGGTTGATTGTGGTAAACTAAAAAGCAAAGACTCAAATCATACAAGAGCCTCCAAGCAAAACACATATCCCGTGGTGAATAAAAATATAGCCTCAAGTAAAGTTACCGATAGACGAAGATGAAAGAGGGGATGCCTTCCGGGGCATCCCCAAGCTTACGGTTTTGGTTGTCCTTGAATTTTACCTTCGGGTGCCTTGGGCATCCCCAAGCTTAGGCTCTTGCCACTCCTTATTCCAAAATCAATCAAATCTTTACCCAAAAACTGGAAAACTTCACAACACAAAACTTTAATAAAAAATCTCATGAGCTCCGTTAGTATAAGAAAATAAACCACCACTTTAAGGTACTGTAATGAACTCATTCTTTATTTATATTGGTGTTAAACCTACTGTGTTCCAACTTCTCTATGGTTCATACCCCCCGATACTACTCATAGATTCATCAAAATAAGCAAACAACACACGAAAAACAGAATCTGTCAAAAACAGAACAGTTTGTAGCAATCTTTTGAATACTTTTGTAACTCTAAAAATTCTGAAATAAATTTGTGGACGTGAGTAATTTATATATTAATCATCTGCAAAAATAATAAAGCTAAAATCACTCTCCAGTAAAAAATGATAGCTATTCTCGTGAGCGCAGAAGTTTCTGTTTTTTAAGCAAGATCGCAAAGACTTCACCCAAGTCTTCCCAAAGGTTCTACTTGGCACAAGCACTAATTAAAACATAAAACCACATCTAAACAGAATCTGGATGAATTATTTATTACTAAATAGGAGCAAAAAGCAAAGAACAAAAATAAAATTGGTTTGCCTCCCAACAAGCGCTATCGTTTAACGCCCCTAGCTAGGCATTGATAATTTTAATGATGCTCACATGAAAGACAAGAATTGAAGCACAAAGAGAGCATCATAAAACTTGTGAGAAACACATCTAAGTATAACATACTTCCTATGCATAGGCATTTTATAAGCAAACAAATTATCAAGGCAAGCAAAAACTAGCATATGCAAGGAAAAAGAAAGAGACGCCAATTTCAACATGAAGAGAGGTAATTTAGTAATATGAAAATTTCTACGGCCACATTGTCCTCTCTCATAATAATTACATGTAGGATCATAAGCAAATTCAACAATATAGCTATCATAAAACATATTCTCAATACGACCCACATGCATGCCAAGTTGACACTCTTCCAAAATAGTGGGATTAACATTAACTAAAGTCCTGACCTCTCCAAACCCACTTTTATCAAAAATTTCAGAAGATGGAACATTCTTCAAATATGTGGAATCTAAAGTTGACACTCTTCCAAACCTACATTCAATATTATTTCAAACATTATTATCAATCTCATATTCATCAAGGGGCTCAAATAATTTTTCAAGATCATAGGAAAAATCACCCCAATCATGATCATTGCAACAAGTAGTGGACCTAGCAAAACTAGCATCCCCAAGCTTGGGGTTTTGCATATTATTAGCACAATTGACATCAATAGAATTCATAGTAAAATCATTGCAATCATGCTTTTTATTCAAGGAGCTATCGTGAATCTCTTCATAAATTTCTTCATCACAATTTTTAGATTCACGAATTTCAAGCAAAACTTCATAAAGATAATCTAGTGCACAAAACTCACTAGCAATTGGTTCATCATAATTGGATCTATTAAAAAGATTAGCAAGTGGATGAGGATCCATAAACTTCTAGCAAGCGAAGATGCAAGCAAAAAGAAGGCACGTGGTAACACAAGCAAACAAAAGATCGAACGGAAGGAGGGTGAAAGAAAAGGCAAATCTTTCGAAAATCATTTTAGAAGTGGGGGAGAGGAAAACGAGAGGTGAATGGCGAATAATGTATTGCAAGGGAGAAGAGTTTATGATGGGTACTTGGTATGGCTTGACTTGGCGTAGATCTCCCCGGCAATGGCGCCAGAAATCCTTCTTGCTACCTCTTGAGCTTGCGCTGGTTTTCCCTTGAAGAGGAAAGGGTGATGCAGCAAAGTAGCGTAAGTATTTCCCTCAGTTTTGAGAACCAAGGTATCAATCTAGTAGGAGACGACGCACAAGTCACCTAGTACCTGCACAAACAATCAAGAACCTTGCAACCAACGCGATAAAGGGGTTGTCAATCCCTTCACGGTCACTCGCAAAAGTGCGATCTAATAGAGATAGTAAAGTAAATATTTTTGGTATTTTTGTTGTATATATTGGAAAGTAAAGATTGAAAAATAGTAAACAAGATACAATAAAATAGAAAAGAGATGTAATATAATAGGAAAGAGACCCGGGGACCATATGTTTCACTAGTGGCTTCTCTCAAGATAGCATGTATTACAGTGGGTGAACAAATTACTGCCGAGCAATTGATAGAAGAGCGCATAATTATGAAGATATCTAAGGCAATGATCATGAATATAGGCATCACGTCCGTGTTAAGTAGACCGAAATGATTCTGCATCTACTACTATTACTCCGCACATCGACCGCTATCCAGCATGCATCTAGAGTATTAAGTTCATAAGAACAAAGTAACACATTAAGCAAGATGACATGATGTAGAGGGATAAACTCAAGCAATATGATATAAACCCCATCTTTTTATCCTCAATGGCAACAATACAATACGTGCCTTGCTGCCCCTACTGTCATTGGGAAAGGACACCGCAAGATTGAACCCAAAGCTAAGCACTTCTCCCATTGCAAGAAAGATCAATCTAGTAGGCCAAATTAAACCGATAATTCGAAGAGACTTGCAAACATATGAAATCATGCATATAAGAATTCAGAGAGGATCCAAATAATATTCATAGATAATCTTGTTCATAAATCCACAATTCATTGGATCTCGGCAAACACACCGCAAAAGAGTATTACATCGAATAGATCTGCAAGAACATCAAGGAGAACTCTGTATTGAGAACCAAAGAGAGAGAAGAAGCCATCTAGCTAATAACTATGGACCCGAAGGTCTGTGGTAAACTACTCACGCTTCATCAGAGAGGCAATGGTGTTGATGTAGAAGCCCTCCATGATCGATTCCCCCTCCAGCAGATTGCCGGAAAAGACCCCAAGATGGGATCTCACGGGTACAGAAGGTTGCGGCGGTGGAAAAGTGGTTTCATGGCTCCCCCTGATGTTTCTAGGGTATAAGAGTATATATAGGCAAAAGAAGTACGACGGTGGAGCTACGAGGGGGCCACGAGAGTGGGGGCGCACCCTCCTGCCTCGTGGACTCCTCGTGGCATTCCAGACTTCAACTCCAAGTCTTCTGGATTGCTTTCGATCCAAGAAAGATCATCGCGAAGGTTTCATTCCGTTTGGACTGTGTTTGGTATTCCTTTTCGGCAAAACTCTAAAGTAGGCAAAAAAACAGAAACTGGCACTGGGCCTTCGGTTAATAGGTTAGTCCCAAAAATAATATAAAAGAGCATATTAAAGCCCATTAAACATCCGAAACAGATAATATAATAGCATGGAACAATAAAAAATTATTGATACGTTGGAGACATATCAGCATCGCATCCCCAAACTTTAAGAAACGACAGCTTAGGTTTGTTGCCAAACCACAGTTCATACGGTGTCATCTCAATGGACTTTGACGGTGCCCCTCTTTAGTGTGAATGCAGTTGTCTTTAATGCATATCCCAAAACAATAGTGGTAAATCGGTAAGAGACATCATAGATCGCACCATATTTAATAAAGTACAGTTACGATGTTCGGACACACCATTACATTGTGGTGTTCCAGGTGGCGTGTGCCGTGAAACTATTCCACATTGTTTTAATGAAGGCCAAACTCGTAACTCAAATATTCGCCTCTGCGATCATATCGTAGAAACCTTATTTCTTGTTACGATGATTCTCCACTTCACTCTGAAATTCTTTGAACTTTTCAAATGTTTTAGACTTTTTTGTTTCATCAAGTAGATATACCCATATCTGCTCAAATCATCTGTGAAGGTCAGAAAATAATGATACCCGCCATGAGCATCAACACTCATTGGACCACATATATCGGTATGTATTATTTCCAATAAGTCAGTGGCTCGTTCCATTGTTCCAGAGAACGGGGTTTTAGTCATCTTGCCCATAAGGCACGGTTCGCAAGTATCAAATGATTCATAATCAAGTGATCCCAAAAGTCTATATTTATGGAGTTTCTTCATGCGCTTTACACCGATATGACCCAAACCGTAGTGCCACAAATAAGTTGCACTATCATTATGAACTTTGTATCTTTTGGCACCAATATTATGAATATGTGTATCACTACGATCGAGATTCAATACACCATCAACATTGGGTGTATGACCATAGAAGGTTTTATTCATGTAAACAAAATAACAATTATTCTCTATCTTTAAATGAATAACCATATTGCAATAAACATGATCCAATCATATTTCTACTCAATGCAAACACCAAATAACATTTATTTAGGTTCAACACTAATCCCGAAAGTATAAGGAGTGTGCGATGATGATCATATCAATCTTGGAACCACTTCCAACACACATCATCACTTCACCCTTAACTAGTCTCTGTTTAGTCTGTAACTCCTGTTTCGAGTTACTAATCTTAGCAACCGAACAAGTATCAAATACCCAGGGGATACTATGAACACTAGTAAGGTACACATCAATAACTTGTATATCAAATATACCTTTGTTCACATTGCCATCCTCCTTATTCGCCAAATGTTTGGGGTAGTTCCGCTTCTAGTGGCCATTTCCTTTGAAGTAGAAGCACTCAGTTTCAGGCTTGGGTCCAGCTTTGGGCTTCTTCCCGGAAGTGACAACTTGCTTGCCATTCAACTTGAAGTTCCCTTTATTTCCCTTTGCCCTTTTCTTGAAACTAGTGGTCTTGTTAATCATCAACACTTGATGCTTTTTCTTGATTTCTACCTTCGTCGATTTCAGCATCACGAAGAGCTCAGGAATCGTTTTCGTCATCCCTTGCATACTATAGTTCATTACGAAGTTCCAATAACTTGGTGATGGTGACTAGAGAACTCTGTCAATCACTATCTTATCTGGAAGATTAACTCCCACTTGATTCAAGCGATTGTAGTACCTAGACATTCTGATCACATGCTCACTAGGTGAGTTATTCTTCTCCATCTTTTAGACAAAGTACTTGTCAGAGGTCTCATACCTCTCGACACGGGCATGAGTCTGAAATACCAATTTCATCTCTTGGAACATCTCATATGCTCCGTGGCGTTGAAAAGTTTTTGAAGTCCCGGTTCTAAGCCGTAAAGCAAGGTGCATTAAACTATCATGTAGTCATCATATTGAGCTAGCCAAATGTTCATAACGCCTGCATCTGATCCTGCAATAGCTCTGTCACCTAGCGGTCCATCAAGGACATAATTCTTCTCTGCAGCAATGAGGATAAACCTCAGATCACCGACCCAGTCCGCATCATTGCTAATATCATCTTTCAACTAAGTTTTCTCCAGGAACATATAAAAACATAGGGAAGCTACAACATAATTTGCAAAATACTATCAGGACTAAGTTCATGATAAATTAAAGTTCAATTAATCATATTACTTAAGAACTCCCACTTAGATATACATCCCTCTAGTCAATTAAATGATCACGTGATCCATATCAACTAAACCATGTCCGATCAACACGTGAGATGGAGTAGTTTTCAATGGTGAACATCTCTATGTTGATCATCTACTATAGGATTGACGTTCGAACTTTCGGTCTTAGTGTTCCGAGGCCATATCTGCATATGCTAGGCTCGTCAAGTTTAACCCGAGTATTCTACACGTGCAAAACTAGCTTGCACCCGTTGTATGTGAACGTAGAGCTTATAACACCCGATCATCACGTGGTGTCTCGGCACTATGAACTGTAGCAATGGTGCATACTCAGGGAGAACACTTATACCTTGAAATTTAGTAAGGGGTCATCTTATAATGCTACCGCCGTACTAAGCAAAATAAGATGCATAAAAGATAAACATCACATGCAATCAAAATATATGACATGATATGGCCATCATCATCGTGTGCTCATGATCTCCATCACCGAGGCATCATCATGATCTCCATCATCACTGGCTTGACACCTTGATCTCCATCGTAGTATCGTTGTCGTCTCGCCAACTATTGTTTCTACGACTATTGCTACCGCTTAGTGATAAAGTAAAGCAATTGCATGTCGATTGCATTTCATACAATAAAGCGACAACCATAAGGCTCCTGCTGGTTGTCAATAACTCTGTTACAAAACATGATCATCTCATACAACAATTTTTATATCACATCATGTCTTGACCATATCACATCACAACAAGCCCTGCAAAAACAAGTTAGATGTCCTCTACTTTGTTGTTGCAAGTTTTACATGCCTGCTACGGGCTTCTAGCAAGAACCGTTCATACCTATGTATCAAAACCACAACGATTTTTCTTCAAGTCTGTTGTTTTAACCTTCAACAAGGACCGGACGTAGTCAAACTCGATTCAACTAAAGTTGGAGAAACAGACACCCTGCAGTGGAACTTGGGCAGGAGCACTTTTGCCCTCCGGCGGAGCGATTCCGCCGGGGGAACTTCCCTCCCGGAGGGGGAAATCATTGTCATCATCATCACGAACAACTCTCCCATCCTTGGGATGGCTATCTTCATCAACATCTTCACAACACCAACTCCTCTCAAACCATAGTTCATCTCTTGCATTCAATCTTTGTATCAAAACTATAGATTGGTGCACGTGGACTAGTAGTGTTGATTACGTCTTGTAGTTGATTACTATATTGTTGGGGATATAACTATTTGTGTAAGCCGCCCAGGAGGGGCCGGGTTACACAAAGAAGACTCATTAGAAAGAAGCCCAAGACCAAGCATGAAGATGGCGGTTCAATAAAGGGTCTAAGGCCCGCAGGTGGCTTAAAGCCCATAGTGGTAAACCGTCATGAAGATATGACTTGTAACGTAAGGTAGAATTAACTAGTCACCGAGCCGGACACTGTCTATGAGCCGGCCGGGACTCTGTAGGCCGCAAGGCGTCCACCCGTGTATATAAGGGGACGACCCGCTGGCGGTTTAGGGCAAGAAACAACTCATCGAGAACCGGGCATAGCGTATCTCGCTCCCTGGTTATTGAAACATCAAGCAATACCAACCCAACTAGACGTAGGCCTTACCTTCATCGTAAGGGGCCGAACTAGTATAAACCTCTCGTGTCTTTTGCCCTAATTAACCCCTTCAAGCTTCCTAGTTGTGATGGCTCCACGACCAAGTCCTTTCACTAGGACATCTGACATGACAATTCCACGACAGTTGGCGCCCACCGTGGGGCCAGCGCACGGTGGATTTGAGTTCTTGAAGGGCAACTTGGAAGGGCTCAAGGGATACGCAGTGGGCCGGATGACCAAGAGTCGTCGCGGCAAGATCTACATCAATGACGAAGGCTGGGGCCTCGATGCCGGCTCAATTGAGTACGGGTATCGAGTCCCCATCGGCGGAATCCACGTCTTCATCGGCCGGATTGGTGAGCCGGGCCCTGAGCCGGACAACTTCACCGACCTCACCGAGACGGCTCAGCGTGCGAGACCCGCCCGAGTCCAAACCAGCATGAAGTGTGTCTTTGTGGGCTGCATCCACAGAGAAGAACTTTCTGAAGGATCTGAAGATGGTGGTGAGATGGTCGTCCTCTCCAACGGTGATTCGTCTGCCGGTTCAACAGATTTGTTGTATCAAGTGCAAGATGGCGTGCTCGGGGGCTATTCCGATGGCTCGAGTATTCCAGACCCCTATGAGTCGCCAAACTGGGCAGGAGTCTTCATGGCTGGGACTCAACCCGGCCAAAATTCTACAGCCGCTGCTGCAATAACGTCCAGAATAGGAGCGGCCGGGGCAGGAGGCCCTGTGCGCCCGCCAGCTCAAGTGCTGATAGATCTCATGGATAAGCTTACGGCCCTATTAACCGCTATGGTTAGTCCTGCAAATAAAGATGAGCATGACACGGAGGTGGCACGGGTGCGCGAGGAAATAGCTCGGGCCAAGGAGGCCTTAGCAGCTGAGGACACCAGGTTAGCCACGGAATGGGCGGCTTTGGATGCACGGGCGCAGCAGCTCCAGTTAGAGGCTTTCCATCTTACGATGAACCTAAACGCATATAATGAGGTGATGAGAAGGAGGCACCAGAAAACTCAATCCTGTTTGCCTCCGACTTATGACCCTCGGATTCTTTTTGCTACACCCGGAGCCAACCCAAGTAACCCGCCAGATGCAAATCAGTTTATGACAGCCGGAACAGGAGGACCGGCTCAGCCTTGGGAGATGGCACCTCCTCATGGGAACATGGCGCCGCCCCATTACGTATCGATATCACCGGGTCACTTTTCCAACCCCATGGAGAACTTAATCGCAACATCGGCGCGTTTGACGGCTCTCCCAGTGGACGGTGATGATCCGATAGTGGTGGAGACCCGGAGGATCAGAGAACTTGTCCAGACGGCCCTGGCTCAGCAAGAGACTTATTCTTATAGTCGGGACATGATTCACTCAACTCCTTCGCCTTGGTTAGCACCACCTCGTCAAAACCGGAGTCCAAGTTACAGCAGGAACATGGAGTCAGAAGCTTTGTCAAGCAACGCCCAGCGTCGGAACCAGCCCAGTGGCTATAACCCGGCACAAGATCGGATACGTCAGGAGAATGAGCGGGTGGTTTAGCTAGCAGCTCAACATGCGGCTCATCAAGATTTTCCAGAGTATCCGACGACTTCCGTTGAGATGGGAGTGTCTACTAGAATCGGCGGTGTGCCTTGTTTGTTGCCGGCTCTGCGTGATGTACGCCTACCCAAGGACTTCAAGGGACCTCGAAAGGTGCCAAATTACACGGCCGACTTACAGCCCGGAGCGTGGATCGAGAGCTATGAGATGGCCATGGAGCTGTTGGAGGTCAGTGACGCAGCAATGGCTAAGTACTTCACCATGATGTTAGATGGAACGGCCCGGTCTTGGTTAAAGGGTTTGCCACCCAACTCCATTGGTTCATCCAGAATTTCAAGGACACTTGCAAGCAATCTATGTCGATTGTGGACCTGACAAATTGTAAGCAACAGGAGGGTGAATCCACGACCCATTGGGTACGCCGGGTCAAGGAGGTAATACATTTGTATGACAAGATGGATGTCGGCTCTGCAGTCCTCATGTTGGAGAAGAATTGCCGCTTTGAGCCGCTGAGACAGAAATTAGGGCGCCTCAAGCGTGATTGCAACGACATGGGTACGTTGATGGCAGCTTTAGTCAAATACGCCGACTCTAATAGTACCAAGGATCCCGCGTCTGATGAGGAAAAGATAGGGGAGGGAAAGAAGAACGGCAAAGGAAAGGGACAGCAGCATAACCCGATGAATCAAGGAGGCAACAAGCATAAGGCCGAGGGTAACCCGGAGTTTGTAGCCAACGCCAATGCACAAGATAACAATCAGAGACGTAAGAGTAAACCACCCCCTAGATCTGGTGGGTCAGGCCCATCTCTTGAGCAGCTACTCAATGAGCCGTGCCCGAGACACGGCACCTGGGAACGACCCGCCACCCACTTATGGAAAGATTGTGCGATCATGAAGGCTTTTAAGAATTCCAACATGTTTGATGGCAATCATGGGTCGGGCGGCGGCTCAGGAGCTGGCGGTTTTCATGGCTCGGGTGGCGGTTCAAGTTCCGGCTTTCAGGGACATCAGGGCGGTTATAATCAGCAGCAATCTGGTCAAGGGGAACAACAGCAGCAGCAGTCGGGTTATCAAATCCATCCGAAGCAGCTGAATAGTGGGCAGTATTACGTGTTTACCACTAGCTTGTGCAAACGTGACCAGAAGGTTCATAAGAGGGCTGTAAATTCTATTGAGTCGGCGGTTCCCCGTTATTTGAGGTGGTCAGAACAGCCCATTGTGTGGAGCAGGGAAGATCACCCCATCCGGGTTGATAATCCAGGTCAGTTAGCCTTGGTGGTAGCGCCTCAGGTTGGTGGATATAAATTCACTAAGGTACTCATGGACGGGGGTAGCAGCATCAATATCCTCTATTATGAGACCTTTCGACGCATGGGGTTAACTGATAAGAATTTGAAGACGTCCAACACTGTTTTTCATGGAGTGGTCCCTGGTAAGTCGGCTTACCCAGTTGGCAAGATTGAACTGGAAGTGGCTTTTGGAGATGAGTATGATTCCAGAGCTGAGAAATTAACCTTTGAGGTGGTCAAAATCAGGAGTCCATATCATGCTCTGTTTGGACGGCCGGCTTATGCCAAGTTCATGGCACGGCCGTGCTATGTTTACCTGCAGCTTAAGATGCCGGGTCACAAGGGCACCATCACCGTGCATGGAAGTCGAAAGGTAGCCCTGGAATGTGAGGAGGGCGACGCGGCTTATGCTGAGTCTGTTTGTGCAGCAGAAGAACTGAAGTTTTATCAAAACAACATTGACCTGGCAGATATGACTTCTCTAAAGAAGCCAACCACCTAGCATGACCCGGCAATGAAGTTTAAGTCGGCTGCTGAAACCAAGATTGTGGATTTCAATCCAGGTGATTCATCTAAGCAGTTCAGTATCAGTGCCAATTTGGATCCTAAATAGGAAAGTGCGCTCATCGAGTTCATCCGTGAGAACCGGGACATCTTTGCATGGAAACCTTTTGACATGCCGGGTGTACCGAGAGAACTCGTTGAGCACACTCTCAATATTGATCCGAAGTATAAGCCGGTCAGGCAGTTTCTTCGATGGGTCAACAAAGAGAGGCGGAAAGCTATTGGAGAGGAAGTCGCCCGGCTCTTAGCAGCTGGGTTTATTGTTGAAGTTTTTCACCCGGAGTGGTTGGCTAACCCGATGCTCGTGCTCAAGAAGAACGGCACCTGGAGGATGTGTGTGGATTACATGGACTTAAATAAGGCTTGTCCGGCTTATCCCTTTGCTCTCCCCGTATTGATCAAATCATTGATGCTACGGCGGGTTGTGAGCGTTTGAGCTTTTTGGATGCTTACTCGGGTTATCATCAGATCAAGATGGCAGTTAAGGACCAGGAGAAGACGGCTTTGATCACTCCGTTTGGAGCCTTCTGTTATGTATGCCATTTGGGCTCAAGAGTGCTCAGGCGACTTATCAGCGATGTGTACAGAACTGTCTCCACGATCAAATTGGGCGCAATGTTCATGCTTATGTGGATGATATCATGGTGAAGTCCAGAGAGAAGGAAACCTTGATAACTGACCTAAAAGAGACCTTTTGATAATCTCCGGGTTTATAAAATGATGCTTAACCCAGAAAAGTGTGTATTTGGTGTACCTGTAGGCAAGCTCTTGGGTTTCTTGGTTTCAAACAGAGGCATTGAAGCTAATCCGGAGAAGATCAAGGCAATTACCTCTCTGGCTAAACCGGCGTGCATCAATGATGTTCAGCGACTGGCGGGTCGTGTTGGTGCTTTAAGTCGGTTCATAAGCTATCAGTGTACTAGAGTAGGGGTACCCTAGTATCCCGAACTTGTGCACGGGCAGTTGTAGCGCCCCGCGGCAAGGCTTGCCGGACGATCGCCAGAGTCCTCCGTGGGTTCCTTTGGAGCCATTCAAGAACAAAGCATTTAAGATGAAGAGACAAGGCCCCGGCAAGAGGAGCTTGCCGGGAAGAGACAAGGCCCCGGCAAGTGGAGCTTGCCGGGAAGAGACAAGGCCTCGGCAAGAGGAGCTTGCCGGGAAGAGACAAGGCCCCGGCAAGAGGAGCTTGCCGGGAAGGCCAACCACGGCACCTCAAGAAACTTGCCGCGATGCACTGCACGTCCCGGCAAGGTCCGGTGAGCGACAAGCTTCCGGACGCGACAAGACGACGACCCCGATAAGGTACTTGCTGGGGGCCAGCTGCCACTCTATACCCGCGCTCCAGCGCACCCACCCGCGTGTCACCATGAGACTTTCTCAGGGGCGCGTAGCGGGAGCCTGTGCAGCCAGGGGTACGCGGTGGCGAGCGGAGATGAAGAGGAGGCCATCGTGGCAAACGGTGGCACACCTAACGGTCACTTTTTGCACTGTTTAGGCAACTCAGACGGGCATTCAATGACCTTGTCCCCTGCCGTCAGAGTTAGGTAGGGTGCACTGTGTCCACAGTAGCGGTAGCTGCACCTACCGCATCCTTTTCCATTTTTACCCTTCTAGTCTACGTTGCCACCTGTCAGTGACCCCTTGAGAGTATAAAAGGAGGCCCGTGCGCAACGTAGAGGGGGTTCGGCTCATTCGAAGCACCAAGAACATTCTCACGCTCGGTCTGGCAGCGTTCATCGCTCCTGAGCAAGAACTCAATACAACCAGACAAGCAGCACTAGGAGTGTTATCTCTCCGGAGAGCTCCGAAGCTGGGTAAAACTGCTCGCATGTACTGCCTCGATCCGCTCTTCATGCGACCTCCGCCCCCCTCCGAACCGAAAGGGGCTCGGTCCACCGGTCCCCATAGGTGTTCGTGGATCAGTTTCCCCGACATCTTTGGCGCCTACTTGAAGGCCGGTGACAATATCTTCATCAAGCTACCCTGGGCGTCGAACTCCAGGGCGCCGGTCGAGGGGGAGACCTTTGACGGGGAGGTGCTCGCCTCTGCTGGACTGTCGTTGGTTGACGCGCCCAGCAGCAGCAGAGGCGAGCCTGAGGAGGAGCAGCTACTATGGAAGCTGCTGTCACTCTACCGTGCCCGGCAAGCCAAGCTGGCTTCCCGGGAAGCGCTTGTCGCGAAGGCAGGAGTTGACATGGAGAAGCGTGCGGAGGAGCTCCAGAGCCAAAATCAAGAAGCTCTCTGGTCCCTGGCGCAGGAGCGGGAGCGACTCGACGAGGAGCGCACGGCCTTTCTTCTCGAGAAGGCCGAAGCTGAGGAGGAGCAAAGGTTGGTTGCCGAGAAGCAGTCCGCGCGAGAGGGCGAACTAGTGCAGCGGAAGGCCAACCTCGACAGCTATGAGAAAGAGCTCGCCGAGCGCGAGCGAGCACTCGGCGGGGCACTCAAGGAGGCAAAGGATGTTGCGGCAATTGCAGAGGCCTCCAAGGAAGAGCTGGAGGAGAAGGTGGCACAGTTGGAGGCTGATCTGAAGGTGGGTGGCGAAGAGCTTGCCGCGCTCAAGCGGAAGCGCGAGAAGGACGCTCTTGCCCATGGTGAGCTGCAGGGCCAACTCTCCGAGAAGGGCAAAGAGCTGCGTGCCGCCAAGGATTCCAACGCTGATCTGGAGCTGAAGCTGGCCACCTTGACGGAGACGTTGGACGGCGCCAAGAAACGGGAGGCGGACTTGAAGAAGGACATCAAGGCCAACGAGGTGCTGCTGGCGAGGGCCGCCGAAACCCAGAATCTTCTCAGAGATACTGTGGCGCTCTGGACGGAGGGCCTCGTGAACATTGCCGCAGTCATCGAAGAGGAGCTGGTGCAATTGGGGGTGGAAGGCTTCGGGTACTCCTCCGACGAGAACTTCCAACCCAGCGCCAAGCTCACTCTGTTCTTCAAAGGCGTGGCGACGGCGCTCCAGCAACTCCGAGAACGGATCCCAAAGCAGCTGGCAGACGAGTCACGCACGATTTGTGCCGGAGTTCTGGAGAAGGTGCTGGTGAAGGTGGCCTTCCGCAATCCGGGCCTCAACCTCACCAACGTCCTCAAGAGGCTGCCGGCGGACGCTGATCTTGACGCACTTAAGGCCCTCGTCGCACCCATTGTAGACAGGGTGAACGAGGTCAAAAGGGTTGATGGCGGTCGCATAGATTAGGCCGTCCGTTTTCTTCTTTTCTTGTCGCTGCCAGTCATGTCATGGGAACACTTTATTAGAGGCGCGACAAGTTATTTTTGTAATATAACTCTATCTTAGGTAAAAAATTGCGGTGTTACTTCCTTTACTCGACTCTTGGCTTTGTATGGTTCTGCCCTACGCTTTCTAGGGAAACTTGCCGGTGCAGGCACCCTTGCCGCGAGCGCCGAGTGCGGAACTTCAGGCCTGTGGGCGGGGTCGCTACCGACAAGCA
Source organism: Triticum dicoccoides (assembly GCF_002162155.2). NCBI lineage: Eukaryota > Viridiplantae > Streptophyta > Magnoliopsida > Poales > Poaceae > Triticum > Triticum dicoccoides. The sequence continues at coordinate 290,523,552 of NC_041389.1, forward strand.
ACCTTGTCGCAACTAGTTGCAGCTAACTTAAGTTGTTGAGCGGACTCGAAACAAAGTAAGGGCGCAGCTAGCTACGAGTTGGTTCCTCCGTGCACAGGTTTTCCATACAAAGCACGGTCGTTCAAGCAAAATAACTCAAAAAACATAAAAAATAATTGCTTAAACTTTAGCAACTTAGCTTTTCTGTCGTCTGCTTCCCGGCAAGGAGAAACTCTCTTGAACGGCCCAGTCCACACCATTATCTTCTCCTTCCCCCCCGGCAAACCTTGTGGGCGAGGGAACCTTCCTTCTTTTGAGAAAGAGACAGAGAAAGAAAGTAATGATATGGAGCCTTATGGCTCGTTATTGCTTACCGGGGTCTGGTGCTGCACAAAGTGTCAGATAATATATGCAAAAAGGATTACAGCATGAAACTGACAAGATGTGCGGGGCACATGAATTTTACTCGTGCACGGGGTCTGCGCCCGGCTCTGTACAAAGGATTACATGCAACAGCGGCAAGACTTGTACAGAAGGTGGTTGCCGGAAAAGCTTCCGGCAACCACGCCCTACGGGTAAAACTTACGAAGATGTTCAATGTTCCAGGAGTTGCTCACCGGAATGCCATCTTCGGTCTCAAGGCGGACAGCGCCGGGCCTAGTGACTTGTTTCACCCGATAAGGGCCTTCCAACTTCGGTGTCAACTTGTTGGAATTCTTGGCGGACTAAACACGCCGAAGAACAAGGTCGCCTTCCTCGAAGCTTCTGGCTTTAACTTTGCGGCTATGGTAGCGACGCAAAGCTTGCTGGTAGCGAGCAGCTCGCACAGCAGCCTGAAGACGGTCTTCCTCAAGGAGCAGCGGGCTTGAACCTGATATCCTCCGCGGTCCTCCAGAAACTCCAGATCCCTGACAGCGAGCTCGAGGAGACCGGCACGTTCCAAGGAATCAACCCGGGAAGGAGCAAGCCGAAGGGAAAGATCACGCTGTCGGTCACATTTGGCAGCGAGCTGAACTTTAGAACTGAGAGCGTCACTTTTGATGTTGCCGACTTTCCATTACCTTACAATGGGATCCTTGGCCGTCCGGCGCTCGCCAAATTCATGGCAGCCTCTCACTATGCATACAATATGCTCAAGATGCCAGGCCCGATAAGTGTCATTTCTGTCCCTGGCGACAAGAAAGATGCCCTTATCTGCGCCGACAAGATTTACCGGGAGGCAGCAACCGCAGCCGATCGCGAGTCACTTGCCGCTGAAGCTCCCGGGGGGAAGAAGAAGACCAAGTCCGGCAAGAACTCTGATGCCCACTCCGACAAGCGCACCTCTTCGGAGTGCTGCGCTACCGTCGAGGACGCACCATCGAGCTCCACCGGCAAGTTTAAGAAGACGATGGCAGCTCCACCAGAGACCAAGAAGGTGTCCACCAAGGAGGACGGCACTGGTGGTACCTTCACCATCAGTGCCACTCTCGACCCCAAATAGGAAAGCGCGCTCGTTGCTTTCCTGCAGGCGAATGTCGACGTGTTTGCATGGCAACCGTCTGACATCCCCGGTGTTCCCAGGAAAGTGATTGAGCACCACCTAGCCGTTTGTCCTCATGTGCGGCCCGTCAAGCAGAGAGTCAGGAAGCAAGCAGTGGAGTGCCAAGAGTTCATCGCAGAAGAAATCAAGAAGTTGGAAGCAGCAGGCCTTGTCAGAGGAGTGCTCCATCCCACGTGGTTGGCCAATCCTGTTGTTGTGCGCAAGGCTAACGGGAAATGGAGACTTTGTATTGACTTCACTGATGTTAATAAAGCTTGTCCCAAAGACCCATTTCCCTTGCCGCGCATTGACCAGATTGTAGACTCCACAGCTGGACGTGATTTTCTTTCATTTCTTGATGCATACTCAGGATACCATCAGATCTTCATGGCAGAAGAGGATGAAGAGAAAACCGCATTTATCACCCCGTGTGGCATGTACTGCTTCGTACGGATGCCTTTCGGTTTGAAGAATGCTGGTTCAACGTTTGCAAGGGTAGTCCATGTCGCTTTTGAGCCCCAGATACACAGAAATGTGGAAGCCTACATGGACGATATAGTGGTCAAGAGCAAGGACAAGGCTACTCTGATTCAAGATCTAGATGAAACTTTTGCAAACCTGCGCAAGATCAACCTCAAGCTCAATCCCGAGAAGTGTGTGTTTGGAGTCCCTTCCGGCAAGCTTCTCGGGTTCTTTGTGTCACAGCGAGGGATTGAAGCCAATCCCGACAAGATCAAAGCCATCGAGCAGATTGAAGCACCAAAGCGCGTCAAGGATGTACGAAGGCTTGCCAGTTGCGTGGCTGCTCTCAGCAGGTTTATCTCTAAGTCCGCAGAGCGCGCCTTGCCGTTTTTCAAAATATTGAAAAAGGCAGGTCCGATGAAATGGACTCCGGAAGCGGAGGCTGTCCTCCACTCCAATACTTGTCGCACCTAAGCCACAAGAGAAGTTGCTGCTGTATCTAGCAGCAACCAATCAAGTGGTTAGTGCTGCGTTGGTAGCGGAGAGGGAGGCGGACGATGAACCGGCAACCGCGGCAAGTGAATCCAGCGACAAACAGGGGGCTTCTCCGACAAGCTCTAGCCCCGACAAAGTTGGATCTGCGCAGGCATGCAAGGAAGTGCAGAAGAAAATGGTGCAGCGCCCAGCTTACTTTGTCAGTTCCCTTCTGCAGGGGGCTAGGTCAAGGTACTCTGGCGTGCAGAAATTGCTTTTCGGCCTTCTCACGGCCTCGAGAAAGCTGCGCCATTACTTCCAGGCACATGAGATAGCAGTTGTCACTCGCTTCCCGTTGAAGAGGATACTGCAAAATCCAGAAGCAACAGGCAGGATTGTCGAGTGGGCACTGGAACTGTCAAGCTTTGGCCTCAAATTTGAGAGCACTTCAACTATACAGAGCAGAGCATTGGCAGAATTCATAGCAGAGTGGACGCCAACACCAGATGAAGAAACTCCAGAAACGAGCATCCCCGTCAAAGAGGCAAGCAAAGAATGGTTGATGTACTTTGATGGTGCCTTCTCGCTGCAAGGCGCCGGTGCTGGCGTGCTGCTTATCGCACCCACCGGAGAGCACCTCAAGTACGTAGTTCAGATGCACTTTCCCAAGGAGCTAGCGACGAACAATACCGCAGAGTATGAAGGTTTGCTTGCCGGCCTCAGAATCGCGACAGACCTTGGGATCAACAAGCTCATTGTCAGGGGTGACTCGCAGTTGGTCGTCCGCCAAGTAAACAAAAGCTATTAGAGTCCGTTGATGGAAGCATATGTTGATGAAGTAAGGAAGCTAGAAGCACACTTTGACGGCCTGCAAATGGAGCACGTTCCACGAGCTCAGAACGATATTGCTGACGGCCTGTCAAAATGCGCAGCACTAAAGTTACCTGTGGAACCAGGGATTTTTGTGCTCAAGCTGACTCAACCATCCGTAACACCGTCGACTGGACAGAGTAAGAAGAGGAAGTTGGTTTCCGGTGACTATTTGCCGGCAGAGCTTCCCGAAGCCGCCGCCAAGAAGGTCCCCAGGATCGACGCCAAGAGTGCTGAGGAGCAGTCTGCTCCGGCGAACCTCTCGGTTTGTTCCTTTGAAGCAAACGCTCCCGACAAGTTTTGCTCTAGCAAGCTTGCCGGGGAATATCACGCTCCGGCCGAACCGCAGGTTCTTGCCGTAGAAGCAGATGTTCCCAGAGCAACAGATATGCCTTTAGTCCTTGTTATCGAGCCGCAAGCTCCAGCATGGGCGCAGCAGATTGTCCGTTTCCTTCAGACAGGAGAGCTTCCCGAAGAGCAAGAAGAAGCGGAAAGAGTAGCCCGGCAGTCAAGTATGTACTAGTTTGTCGACAACACACTGTACAGAATAAGACTCAACGGTGTGAAATTGAAGTGCATTCTCCGGGAAGATGGACAACAGCTGTTGGCAGAGATACATGGAGGCATATGTGGTCACCACATTGGCGCAAGAGCACTTGCCGGCAAAGCATTCCGACAAGGTTTCTTCTGGCCGACAGCCCTCCAGGATGCAACTGCACAAGTAACCAAGTGTGAAGCGTGCCAGTTCCATTCCAAACAGATACACCAGCCAGCTCAAGCTCTCCAGACGATCCCTTTATCCTGGCCATTTTCGGTCTGGGGGCTCGACATCCTCGGCCCCTTTCCCCGAGCTGTCGGGGGCTTTGAGTTCTTGTACGTCGCTATCGACAAGTTCACAAAGTGGCCGGAAGTGGAACCAGTGAGGAAGGTGACAGCACAGTCAGCAGTCAAGTTCTTCAGGTCAATTGTTTGCCGTTTCGGGATCCCTAACAGGATCATCACCGACAATGGCACGCAATTTACGAGCCGCACCTTCATGCAGTATGTCCAAGATCTTGGCGCCAAGGTCTGCTTCGCTTCTGTTGCTCATCCGAGAAGCAACGGTCAAGCGAAGAGGGCAAATGCTGAAGTGCTGCGAGGCCTCAAGACCAGAACTTTCGATAGGCTGCACAAGTGCAGAAGAAACTGGATCGAGGAGCTGCCGGTGGTTCTTTGGTCGATCAGGACGACGCCAAATCGAGCCACTGGCCAGACACCTTTCGCTCTAGTCTACGGAGCAGAGGCAGTCCTCCCACGGAACTCGTTTACGGGTCACCTCGAGTGCTCGCTTATGATGAGCTCGAGCAAGAGCAGCTGCGGCAAGATGACGCGCTGCTCCTTGAGGAAGACCGTCTTCAGGCTGCTGTGCGAGCCGCTCGCTACCAGCAAGCTTTGTGTCGCTACCATAGCCGCAAAGTTAAAGCCAGAAGCTTCGAGGAAGGCGACCTTGTTCTTCGGTGTGTTCAGTCCGCCAAGAATTCCAGCAAGTTGACGCTGAAGTGGAAAGGCCCTTATCGGGTGAAACGAGTCACTAGGCCCGGTGTTGTCCGCCTTGAGACCGAAGATGGCATTCCGGTGAGCAACTCCTGGAACATTGAACATCTTCGTAAGTTTTACCCGTAGGGCGCGGTTGCCGGAAGCTTTTCCGGCAACCACCTTCTGTACAAATCTTGCCGCTGTTGCATGTAATCCTTTGTACAGAGCCGGGCGCAGACCCCGTGCACAAGTAAAATTCATGTGCCCCGCACATCTTGTCAGTTTCATGCTGTAATCCTTTTTGCATATATTATCTGACACTTTGTGCAGCACCAGACCCCGGTAAGCAATAACGAGCCATAAGGCTCCATATCATTACTTTCTTTCTCTGTCTCTTTCTCAAAAGAAGGAAGGTTCCCCCGCCCACAAGGTTTGCCGGGGGGGAAGGAGAAGATAATGGTGTGGACTGGGCCGTTCAAGAGAGTTTCTCCTTGCCGGGAAGCAGACGACGGAAAAGCTAAGTTGCTAAAGTTTAAGCAATTAGTTTTTAAGTTTTTTGAGTTATTTTCCTTGAACGACCGTGCTTTGTATGGAAAACCTGTGCGTGGAGGAACCAACTCGTAGCTAGCTGCGCCCTTACTTTGTTTCGAGTCCGCTCAACAACTTAAGTGAGCTGCAACTAGTTGCGACAAGGTTGCTTGTCGGTAGCGACCCCGCCAGCAGGCTGCTGAAGTTCCGCAGTCGGCGCTCGCGGCAAGGGTGCCTGCACCGGCAAGTTTCCCTAGAAAGTGTAGGGCAGAACCATACAAAGCCAAGAGTCGAGTAAAGGAAGTAACACCGCAATTTTTTACCTAAGATAGAGTTATATTACAAAAATAACTTGTCGCGCCTCTAATAAAGTGTTCCCATGATATGACTGGCAGCGACAAGAAAAGAAGAAACGGACGGCCTAATCTACGCGACCGCTTGAGCGCGGCAAGCTCTTCGCCACCCACCTTCAGATCAGCCTCCAACTGTGCCACCTTCTCCTCCAGCTCTTTCTTGGCGGCCTCTGCAATTGCCGCAGCATCCTTTGCCTCCTTGAGTGCCCCGCCAAGTGCTCGCTCGCGCTCGGCGAGCTCTTCCTCGTAGCTGTCGAGGTTGGCCTTCCGCTGCACTAGTCCACCCTCCCGCGCGGACTGCTTCTCGGCAACCAACCTTTGCTCCTCCTCAGCTTCGGCCTTCTCGAGAAGAAAGGCCGTGCACTCCTCGTCGAGTCGCTCCCGCTCCTGCGCCAGGGACCGGAGAGCTTCTTGGTTTTGGCCCCGGAGCTCCTCCGCACGCTTCTCCACGTCAACTCCCGCCTTCGCGACAAGCGCTTCCCGGGAAGCCAGCTTGTCTTGCCGGGCGCGGTAGAGTGACAGCAGCTTCCGCAGTAGCTGCTCCTCCTCAGGCTCGCCGCAGCTGCTGCTGGGCGCGTCAACCAACGACAGTCCAGCAGAGGCGAGCACCTCCCCGTCAAAGGTCTCTCCCTCGACCGGCGCCCTGGAGTTCGACGCCCAGGGTAGCTTGATGAAGATATTGTCACCGGCCTTCAAGTAGGCGCCGGACTGGGGCTCCTCGGAGCCCGGCTCCACAGAAGCAGCAGAGGGTTCGGCGGTCGGCGCAGCGCCCAGCGCTCCTGCGGCCTCAGGGTCGTCAGTGCGATCGCCCGACCCCTTGCCGGCTTCTGCAGCAGCAGCCCCGGTGGCCTCCTCGTCGACGTTCTCATCAGCACCGGCACCTTCCTCGCCGGCACCCTCTGTCTCCATTGGCTCAGTCGTAGATGGGTCTGAAGAACGAAGAAGGGAGGAAAATCAACCAAAAATTCCAAGAGAGGAAAAACAGAAGAAGCAGAACCCAAGGGAAAGTTTCTGGGCAAGTGGATTACCTGCGCCAAGATCTTCAGTTGCGGCCTCGGTCACCGCCGGGTCAGCAGTGCAGTCCCTTGCCGGAGAGTCCCCTCTTGCCGGAGAGCGCTCCCTTGCCGGGGACTCCTCCCTTGGCGGCACAGTCGAAACAGGTGTCACTTCGGGACCAGCTTCCAGGCGCTCCTGATGAGACTGTTCTGCTCCTGCACAAGTCAACAAGCAAGATATCAACAAAGGAAAAAGCACTCAAGCGCGCCCGGCAGCGAAAGGCTAAACTATGAACTTACGCTGGGGGCTGTGCTGGGGGCTTCTTTGAGGAGTGATTGCCGGGTCCGTCAAGGTGGTCTCGGACCCGCCTTCTGCTGGCGCGATGGGGTCATCCTCGATGACGATAACCGCGGCCTTGGCCCTCTTCGCCGCTCTCTGGGCCAGCGTTCTGAAAAGAAAGGAGTCCAGATTGGAGCAAGTCAGATACAAGATATAAACAGCAAGATTGAAGAACTATAAGAGGACCATGGAAACTTACTCTTCTTCCTCCTCGTCGGAGCTGAGCGCGGAAAGATCGAAGTCCGGCCCTCCTCCGGTGCGGCGAGGTGGAGGAGTAGGATCCCTTGCCCGCTTGGCGGGGGCGGTGGTGGTGGCCCGGGAAGATCCCGCTTCAGTTGCCGCTGTTGCGTGAGGCGCTCCCGCGGCAACATTGCTTGCCGCGGTAGAGCGCGTCGCGCGGCTCGGTGGCTGTGGATCCGGCTGCCGCCCCGCTGCGTCCCCAGCCCTGCGAAGGCGCCTTCTTGGCGGGGCCGGGGGCTCCGCCTGCGGCAAGTTTTCTGAAGGCTCTGCCTACTCCTCGCCGGCCTCGCTCGGCTCGGCTTCGGAACCGGAAGGCTCCTCCTCGCCCATGAACTCCGCGCGTTCGGCAAGGTTTGCCGCCTCTACAGCCTCCGCCTCCTCCACAGTAAACCCAAAAATGCCCGCGGCAGTTGCGGCAGCAACCTCTTCCGCCCTAGTGGCGATGCGCTGCAGCTCCTTGTCGGTGGTGTCACGGGTGAGGCTCTTCTGCTCGTCAGCACGGACCGGCACCTCCTCCAACTTGTCGAAGAATGCTTGCACAACGTCATCCGTAGGCTCTTGCCAGGTTAGGACGATTCCGTGTGAATCGAACAACGGCATCATAGCGCGGATCCGATCAAGCGAAGAGTTATTGCACAAAGGAACTATGCCCCTCGGCAGTGTGAATGGATGCTGGGGATCACGTTTGAATAACTCCAAGAGCATTGCGTCCAGCTCCAAGACGGTGAAGTTGTAATTGAGGCCCGGCCGCAGCCTCATGATGTCCGCCGAATTCTTGAATTCCCAAGCGGGCCTCCCCCTCTCCTGCGGGGGGGCAATGCGGCGGCGGAGGAAGTCTGCCCCGAAAGCACCTACGGTGAGCCCGGCAAGCCTGAGGCGAAGAATCCTAGTGGTGGCGATCTTCAGCCTCTCGTCTTCCGGGGCCAGGTTGCTCCAGTCATTGCCGCGCACTATTGGAGTTTGGCGCACGGCGGTGAAGGGCTGCGGATTCTCCTCAATAATCCAACACCACTCCACTCTCCACTCCTCCCACTTGCTGCAGAGCTCACCCTCCAAGTACGCCTCTTTCTTGTCGACTCTCGAGATCCAAGCAATCCCTCCGGCAAGTGGCTCTCCTCTCTCTACCCGAGGTATGAAGAAGTGGCGGAAAAGGGCAACACTAGGGTGGACTCCGACAAAGTTTTTGCACAAATGTGCGAAAACTCCCATGGTCAGGACAGCGTTGGGGGTGAAGTCAAGGAGGCGGAAGCCATATGTGTTCATAATATCACAGAAGAACTCCGAGAAGGGCGGGCAGAGCCCGCAGTAGAAGAATAGCGGGAAGAACGGGTACCCGTTTGGAGCCAACTCCGAAGCAGCGGCCAGGAGTACCCTCGTGCGCGGATGCGCACGCGTCTCCGTCGCCCAAAAGAGGTAGAAGTACTCCCTCAGCTCCTACACGCCGAGCTGGGGGGTGAAGATCGCCCGCTCCTTCCGCAGCGCCGCGAGCCGCTGCGCCTCGGCTGACTTCACGCCCTTGCCCTTGTCGGCTTTCGGGGCCATGGCGGAGGTGGCGGGGAAGGTCGACGGCGTTGGTGAAGCTGGTGGCAATGGGGAGCGGAGCGCGCCTCTCTCGGCTTCGAGAAGAAGGGGGGGAGCGGCGGAGTTTCTGGAAGATGAAGTAGCAGCAACCAGCGAGGGGGAACGAACTGCCCCTGTTTCCTCTGCTTATAAAGAGGGACGGGGCGGACGTTTCGGCCTTCCAAATAAAGAATTACCCACGATCTCTCCCACGACGCCGCGATTGACGCGTGCCGTTACGGGGGGCGCGGTGGATACGGAGTTAGATTCGGCGTGACCCAGGCCCGCGCGTGCCCGTGCCCTGTTTTGGGCCTGGCCCAACAGCACTCGGCACCGTGTGTGGCCCAGGCCCGGGGGCTCCTGTCGGTGTACTAGAGTAGGGGTACCCTAGTATCCCGAACTTGTGCATGGGTAGTTGTAGCGCCCCGCGGCAAGGCTTGCCGGACGATCGCCAGAGTCCTCCGTGGGTTCCTTTGGAGCCATTCAAGAACAAAGCATTTAAGATGAAGAGACAAGGCCCCGACAAGAGGAGCTTGCCGGGAAGAGACAAGGCCCCGGCAAGAGGAGCTTGCCGGGAAGAGACAAGGCCCCGGCAAGAGGAGCTTGCCGGGAAGGCCAACCACGGCACCTCAAGAAACTTGCCGCGATGCACTGCGCGTCCCGGCAAGGTCCGGTGAGCGACAAGCTTCCGGACGCGACAAGACGACGACCCCGATAAGGTACTTGCCGGGGGCCAGCTGCCACTCTGTACCCGCGCTCCAGCGCACCCACCCGCGTGTCACCATGAGACTTTCTCAGGGGCGCGTGGCGGGAGCCTGTGCAGCCAGGGGTACGCGGTGGCGAGCGGAGATGAAGAGGAGGCCATCGTGGCAAACGGTGGCGCACCTAACGGTCACTTTTTGCACTGTTTAGGCAACTCAGACGGGCATTCAATGACCTTGTCCCCTGCCGTCAGAGTTAGGTAGGGTGCACTGTGTCCAGAGTAGCGGTAGCTGCACCTACCGCATCCTTTTCCATTTTTACCCTTCTAGTCTACGTTGCCACCTGTCGGTGACCCCTTGAGAGTATAAAAGGAGGCCCGTGCGCAACGTAGAGGGGGTTCGGCTCATTCGAAACACCAAGAACATTCTCACGCTCGGTCTGGCAGCGTTCATCGCTCCTGACCAAGAACTCAATACAACCAGACAAGCAGCAGTAGGAGTGTTATCTCTCCGGAGAGCTCCGAAGCTGGGTAAAACTGCTCGCTTGTACTGCCTCGATCCGCTCTTCGTGCGACCTCCGCCCCCCTCCGAACCGAAAGGGGCTCGGTCCGCCGGTCCCCATAGGTGTTCGTGGATCAGTTTCCCCGACATAAGCTGGTTAGGTGAGAAGGCCCTACTGCTGTATCAGATGATGAAGAAAATAGACACCTTTGTCTGGAGTGATGCTGCTAATACGGCCTTTGAAGATTTAAAGAGACAGTTGTCTGAGCCACCGGTCCTTGCGGCTCCCATTGATAAAGAACCATTACTGTTATATGTGGCTGCTAACTCATGAGCCGTCAGTGTCGCCATCGTGGTGGAGCGTAAGGAGGCAGGAAAGGAGCATCCGGTTCAACGGCCGGTTTACTACATCAGCGAAGTGATCATTGAGTCTAAACAAAGATATCCACATTGGCAGAAACTTGTTTACACAGTGTTCATGGCAAACCGGAAGCTGAAGCAGTACTTCCAAAGTCATCCTATAACGATGGTAAGTTCCACCCCTTTGGGAGACATCATTCATAATAGGGAGGCCACAGGACGAATCGCCAAGTGGGCTATTGAGCTTGGGCCCTATGGTTTGAAGTATATGCCACGTACTGCTATTAAATCTCAAGCCTTGGTGGACTTTATCAATGATTGGGCAGAGTTGCAGGCACCTGAGGAGAAGCCAGATAACACATATTGGACTATTCACTTTGATGGGTCTAGGCAGTTAGAAGGCTCAGGGGCTGGAGTTCTTTTAACTTCCCCTTGAGGTGACAAATTTTGTTATGTGCTCCGGCTTATGTTTCCCTGTACTAACAATGCAGCTGAGTACGAGGCCTTGATCCATGGTCTCTGGATGGCCAAAGAGATGAATTTGAGCCGAGTAAGGTGCTTGGGCGACTCAGATCTCGTGGCTCAACAGGTGTCAGGCAAGTGGGACTCCAAGGATCCCCTTATGGCGGCTTACCGTCATGAAGTAGATGTTGTGGCTGGGCACTTCAAAGGTTATCAAGTAGAGCACATTGATCGAAGGAAGAATGAGGCGGATGATGCATTAAGCCGGTTGGGATCTCAGCGTAAGCCGGTGCCGCCTAACACCTTTCTTGATGTTTTGCATAATCCTTCTGTCAAGGTACCTACAGAGGAAGAACTAGCAGTGCCAGACCCAGAGGAATAGCTGGTGGCTGCCCTTCACGTCATCCCGGATTGGACAGTGCCATATTTGGCCTACATGACCTGGGGAGAGTTGCCTGAGGATGAGACCTTGGCGAGACAAATCATCAGGCGGTCCAAACCTATGACGATTGTTAATGGCGAGTTACATCACCCCAGTGTCATGGGGGCATTTCAACATTGTGTGTCGCCTGCGGAGGGTCAAGAGATACTTCGTGAGATCCATGAAGGAGATTGTGGTCATCATGCCGGCTCAAAATCTCTTGTGGCCAAGGCTTACTGTCATGGTTTCTATTGGCTGACGGCTCATGCTGATGCAGAGGATCTAGTGAGCAAATGTGACGGATGTCAAAAATTCTCACGACGAGCTCATGTGCCGGCTCAAGAGTTGAGGATGATTCCAATTACTTGGCCATTCGCAGTCTGGGGGCTTGACATGGTTGGACCTTTCAAGAGGTCTAAGGATAGAAAGACACACCTCCTGGTGGCAGTGGATAAGTTTACAAAGTGGGTTGAGGCAGAGCCGGTCAGTAAGTGTGATGCAGCCACAGCGGTTCAGTTCATCAAAAAGGTGATCTTTCGTTTTGGTTTTCCACACAGCATCATAACTGATAATGGCACTAATCTCTCCAAGGGTGCCATGGAAGAGTTCTGTCAACGAGAACATATCCGGCTTGATGTTTCGGCTGTTGCTCATCCTCAATCCAATGGTCAAGCAGAAAGAGCTAATCAAGAGATCCTAAAGGGTATTAAACCACGGCTCTTGGTCCCCTTACAGCGGACTCCGGGTTGTTGGGTGGAGGAGTTACCCTCTGTACTGTGGAGCATCAACACTACGCCTAACAGATCCACGGGTTATACACCTTTTTTCATGGTCTATGGAGCAGAGGCAGTCCTGCCAAGTGACATCCGGCATGACTCACCTTGCGTGGCGGCTTAAGTTGAGGCTGATAACGAAAAAGCTCATCAGGATGCACTTGACTTGTTGGATGAGGAGCGGGACTTGGCGATAGCCCGCTCAGCGATTTACCAGCAAGACCTTCATCGCTATCACAGCTGCCGGGTTAGAAGCAGAACCTTTTAGGAAGGCGACTTAGTGCTCCGGCTCATCCAGGATCAGTCTGATATGCACAAGCTATCCTCTCCTTGGGAAGGACCCTTTGTGGTCAGCAAGAATCTGAACAACGGGTCATACTACCTCATCGATGTTCAAGAGCACAAAGACTCACGTAAGTCGGAGGAGGAGACCCGCCGGCCGTGGAATATTGCCCATCTTCGGCCTTACTATACTTGAGCCACCGGCTCTCAAGATGTATATATTTTGACGATGTATATATTATATAAAGCAATAAAGCAGGACCTCTGTACTTTTTTTACCCTCAAAGCTCTATATGCCTTTTTATCAGATGGTGGAAACAACCAACAGGGAGCGGATCATATCTGAATCCGGCTTTCCCTTTGGTCCGGCTTATGATCATATCTAAATCTAGCCATGATCACTTGGGGGCTTCCTGTTCAAACATAGGTCGTATTCGAACCAAAGAGAACATAGCTGTCGATACCCACTTGATCGGCATACTGCCAAAGCCACTTGGGGGCTTCTTGATCATATTTGAATCATAGCTTAACCCCTTTGGGTCTGACGTGGATCGTATTCGAATCAGCGTCATTAAACAACTCTTATGGTCACTTGGGGGCTTCCTATTCAAACATAGGTCGTATTCGAACCAAAGAGAACATAGTTGTCGATACCCACTTGATCGGCATCGCCAAAGCCACTCGGGGCTATAGGATCGTATCTGAATCTTAGCTTATCCCCTTTGGAACGGTTTACTGATCGTATTTGAATCAGAAGCCTTTGAAAATTGTTATTATCCATTATACTTCATAAGTCTAAATTATTTGACTATCTTGAGACCTTCTTGAAAGCACTATGAGATGGTTTTTTGTTCTTCCGGCTTAATATTGAACACCCCAGGTTATTAAGTGTCAGGTGAACATTATATGTTCCAACCTTCAGGAGTTGAGTTTACCCGCATGGTGTAGGTCATATAAGCAGGCGAGATCATCAAAAGGATCACAGGTATATTATTGTGATTATGTTTAACAAATATAATCCTAACCCAGCCTTTATATGATGTTTTGGTTTGCACTCTGGGTTATCAATACCTTATGTGACCCCCGATGCGAAAAACCGCCAAGGGAATTTTTGCTTGTTTTATATGCAGGATACGGCAAGAAAATTTAACATCAAGGAAATAAAATATCAACATAAGCTGGAAGTATATAGCGATGGCGGCTTACAGAACTATTAAGTGCCATAAACATGCGCGAAGGCATGACAAAAATTGAGCGGTTTTTTCTGCCCTATTACAAGACTCCCCGAGTTTGAATAATGAAGCATTGTTTTCGCAAAGTCATAAACACCTGGCGGTTCACTCCTTTGGTCGGCTTGAAGATTCCGGGTTATCCTTCTGCGCCTCTCCGTCGGCTGCCCTGTCCTAGAAGGTTGACGAGGCCCAGTCAATGCCACTCAAGGCTTCAAACTCGGCTTCATCATCTATTAAACCGGTTGGGTCCACTTCAGGGGCAAAGGTATGCTTACGAGTTGGAGGGATCGGGCTGACGTCATCATAGGGAGGTGTTGGGATTCTCCGATTCTCGCTATCATAGCCCGACTGATACTTAGCAAGGTCCATATCATTCCCAGTGAGAGTAGCCACGGGGCGTATGTCTTTGACACAGGCGGTGAAATCCTGTTCATCAAATACGGTCCCATCTTCTTTCAGACTCGGGTATCCAAGAGCGAGGTCGGTCGGGTCTAGCTCTGGAATCCATGCTTTCGCCCGGCTCAACGCGGCTATGGCCCCGACTCTTGCGGACGCCCGCCTTAGATCTTGGACCCGTTGAGGTAGTGAAGCAAGCCGTTTCAGCACGTCTTGCATGAGGTAAGGAACGTCATTTGATAAAGCTACAACGGCCAAAGCACGTTGTGACCCGGTGTAGAGCTGTTCCACAAGAGTATAAACCGCCTTCAGCTTGATCAACATGTTCTGCTTGAAGTTTGTGCTCCTAGGGCCTGCGTTATTAAACATAAGGTGAGCCGGAGCAGACAATTGAAGTAATCATTGAAAGGAGGTTTGGAAAGTTTAAAGTCTATATGAGTAACTTACCAAAGATTGTTGAGACCATTTGAGATATCCGGCGCTTTAAGCCGGACAGCTCCGCTATTGCTTCTACAAGTAAAGCCTCTGCCGTCTCAGCCCGGGTCACCAGTGAAGCTTTTTCATCAGCCCAGATTTTCTTCTCCGCCTCAAAATTGTTCTTCAACTTCTCTTGTTCAGAGACACTGAATTCAAATTTGGAGTTGACCTTTTGAATTTCAAGTTCTTGAGCTGCCAGGCGGCTCTTCAGGTCAGAAGTCTCCGACTCAAATTGACTTATGGTGGCCTGCATTAATGCCAGGTTATAATCAGAATCATGGTAAGATAACATTAAGTCCCAAGCACTTTGCAAGCAAAGATACTTGACACTTGGGGGCTAATGTGTGCTGAAGAATTTTAAACTTACAATGTCGGCTCATGGAAATTAAGTCTCAAGCACTTTGCAAGCAAAGATGCTTGACACTTGGGGGCTAATGTGTATCGCATGTTTAAAGTATCATGTTACAACCGGGTTAAATATCTTCTTTCTAAACCGGACAAAGCAGTGCTAAGTAGTTTTCTAAGTCTACAGCATATTTATTCATAAGAAATAGACTTGGGGACTGATACAGTAAGTATGATTCGAAAAAGTAGCACCAGTCATACCTCAGATTTTTGCTGTATTTGCTTCACCGTGTCAATTTCCAGGTCACGGCTACTATGTACTTGATTGAGATAGCCAGAGACTATATCTCCAATACTTAAATGAGTATAGTCAGCAATGTCTAGCTTGGCCTTTCGGTGTTCCAGAAGTTCCTCCTTAGCAGAACACTTGGCAAGGACAGTGGGTTGCCCTGGCTCAACAAAGTGAGTCTTCAGAATCTCAACGTCCGGATCAATTGTCTTGGCCGGGCTAGGAGCTTCTGGGTTACCAGAGCTGTTGAGAGTATCTTCGGCGGGTGGATCAGAGGTTGGTGCTGGAATGTCATAGGCTGGTTCAGGCGGCGGCTGATGGGTAGAATTATCAGGAGCAGTCATGCCAAGCTCCGGTGCAGTCATGACCGGGTCTCGGGACGGCTTACTCTTTTTTGCCCTCTTACTGGGCTTCACTTGCACGCTATGGACAAAGGCAGAAGGATGAGTACAAAAGCATGGGTAAGGTAAAGCATAAGGTAAACAAAAATACGTTACCCGGAGGCAGTTTTGAAAGCCGGCATGTTAGATTGCATAGACTCGCTGGAGGAAGGAGAGGTATCCTGATAATTGGAGTCAGATGAATTGAGAGGTTGGTGAATTAAACCCGCCAAAGGTAAAACGGAACGTAAATCGGAGATAACCTCAGTCCGACGCTTCCTGGTTATGTCAGGTAAGTCGGAGGAGAGCTCTACATCCTTGCTGTTCCGGGTCTGCCTCTGGCTTTCAAACTGTTGTTGCTTCAAAAGAAATTGAGGATCTTGATAAGCTAGAGGATGTGAAAATCTTACTTTCCGGGTCACCCTTCGGATTTTTTGCTTTGGCAAAGGCTCTGAGTCAGAGGAGATTATAGTTACCTCTTCATCAATCGCTTGGTTGTTCCCCGTATCCTCCTGAAAGGATAGAATGTCAATAAAATAATGACAAAAGAGTCAAGATAGTTAAGAATTACCTCTTCTTCATCATCAGAAGTGTCATCCAATTTGAATAAATCTGAAGTGCTTGGCTTCTTCTTCCTTGAAGTTCCTATTTTGGCGGCTTTCCTTTCAGCTCTTTTTGCCGCTCTGGCTTGTTTGGCCACCTCATGGTCATATTTGACCTTCCAGAAGTTGTCATCGGTCTGTGAAAAATGATAAGGGGTTATGAGTAAAAGCAAGATGTAATATAGTAAAGATTATTCATTGAGGTTGATGACTCACAGCAGGGGCCGGGTTCTTCTTGCAGAAGGGAAGTAAACCAAAGGCATTACTAATCACCGTGCCTTCTTTCAACAACGTTTGGGTCATGGCCTCCACCACATCTTCTGGTAAGTCATCAGGGCTATGACGCAGTGGGTCATCCTTCTCGCTGGAGTAAGTGCACATTAAGCCGGGGCGGCGGCTTAACGGAAGCACTCGCCAAGTAACCCAGACTCGGACCAGGTCGATGCCGTCCAAGCCATTTCCCAAAAGAGCTTTGATTTTTCTAATGGTGGGAGCAAGTGGCAGACGTTCAACAGCAGTCAGTTTATCAGGCAGTGGGTGGTTGGACTCAAGGCGCAGGGCGCGGAAGCCGGGCAGAGGATTTTCCTCAGCCGGAGAAGTGTCCTGGCAGTAGAACCACGTCTGATTCCAATCCTTTGGGTGACTCGGCAGTTCAGCATAAGGAAAGAGGCAGTCTCTCCGCCGCTGAATCGAGATGCCACCAAGTTCAAGACTGGGCCCGTTGGCACGTTCATTCTGCCGGTTTAAATAGAATAGCTCTCTGAATAAAAGTATATTGGGCTCTTCTCCAAGGTACACCTCGAAGAAGACTTGGAAGTTGCAAATGTTTGACACAGAATTGGGCCCGATGTCTTGAGGTATGAGGTCAAAGAAATGCAAAACATCCCTGAAGAATTTTGAACTGGATGGAGCGAAGCCCCGGTTCATGTGATCAGTAAACACGATTACCTCCCCCTTTTTGGGTTGAGGCTTCTCCTCTGACGGGTTAGGAGCACGATAAGACATGACCTCCTTCGTTTTGGGCAGATGGCCGGATTTCACAAAATCAGACAAAGTGCTCTCTGTAACAGTGGATTTCACCCAGTTGCAGGTCACGGGAGCTTTGGGAGCCTTGGGTGCCATTACGTAAATTGAAGCCTATGACAAAATAAGAGGTTCTGGTTCATATTTAACCCGGAGGAAAACATTTTAAGTCTATTCAATATGGTGGCTTAAGAAGGGACCTAATGATATATGGGTAACCATGCAGTGATATTTAAGCTGCTACAGGTATCAAAGGCAGTTAAATTTTCTTAAGTCACGAGGACAGAGGCAGTTTTTTATTTAAGGGTGGAACAAACAGGTTTCACAAGTTGCGGCTATTATTTTGGATCAAACGGCTATTCTGAAAAGAAAAATTTCTAGACCTAGGACTGGCACAGATAAAGCTCAAGGGCTCGAACGGGGCCTCTGTGCGACGAAAAGGGGTCTGCTTGCATTCGAAATGGGTGCGAAATAGCTACCGCATCAGTTTTATATCATCTTAAAGATCAAGAAACGGCGGTGGTGATGAAATCTATGAGGGGTTCCTGATGAACAAGAAGAACACCGAGGAACTCGAAGGTCCTAATGCGGATCTGAGGAACAAGAAGGAGGAAACTTATAGATGCAGAGTTGCTGCGGAGGTTCGTCGCACTTTTCTGGTCAAATCATGTTGATGCGCCGGCCTGAGTTGGCGAGGACGAGGAGATCTGCGACGGCGGCGGCAGCGGAGCTCGAGCGGCAGAGAGACAGCGAGAGGAAGAAGATGAACGACTGAGGGAGAAAATGAAGAAGACCTAGGTCGAGCCTATTTATAGGGAAGGGCCGACCAGGACGGTGCGAGAAACGAGGAGATTGGATATTGTTATCCAGCAACCCTGATGCCTCGGGTTTCGGGACAATCAGTAAAGGCAAAGATCTGTTGAAGATATAGCAAGATAAAATAAGGATTTAATTGGAGATGACGTCACGGCAGGTTAATGTGGATCCAGAAGATGACGTCATGGTGGGTTAATCCCTTTTGCACAGACAAAAGACCGAAGGCTTATTTCTTAAGGTATTTTAAGATTGACATGAACCGGTTCAAATCAATCTGGGGCCTAATGTTGGGGATATAACTATTTGTGTAAGCCGCCCAGGAGGGGCCAGGTTACGTAAAGAAGACTCATCAGAAAGAAGCCCAAGACCAAGCATGAAGATGGCAGTTCAATAAAGGGTCTATGGCCCGCAAGTGCTTAAAGCCCATAGTGGTAAACCTCACGAAGATATGACTTGTAACGTAAGGTAGAATTAACTAGTCACCAAGCCGGAAATTATCTATGAGCCGGCCGAGACTCTGTAGGCCGCAGGGCATCCACCCGTGTATATAAGGGGACAACCCGCTGGCGGTTTAGGGCAAGAAACAACTCATCGAGAATCGGGCATAGCATATCTCGCTCCCTGGTAATCGAAACATCAAGCAATACCAACCCAACTAGACGTAGGCCTTACCTTCATCGTAAGGGGCCGAAGTAGTATAAACCTCTCGTGTCTTTTGCCCTAATTAACCCCTTCAAGCTTCCGAGTTGCGATGGCTCCACGACTAAGTCCTTTCACTAGGACATCTGACGTGACAATTCCACGACATATATGGTTTATTTGGTGGAAGATCATATGTTAAGATCCATTATGCTATTCAATACCCCTCTGATCTTGAGCATGTTATCATTTGTGAGTAGTTGCTTTCATTCCTGAGGTCACGGGAGAAATCATGTTGCAAGTAATCATGCGAACTTGATATGTGTTCAATATTTTGATGGTATGTATGTTGCCATTCTCTTAGTGGTGTCATGTGAACATCGACTACATGAAACTTCACCATATTTGGGCCTAAGGGAATGCATTGTGGATTAGTTATTAGATGGTGGGTTGCGAGAGTGACAGAAGCTTAAACCCCAGTTTATGCACTATTCCGTAAGGGACCGATTGGATCCAAAAGTTTAATGCTATGGTTAGAATTTATTCTTAATACTTTTCTCGTAGTTGCGGATGCTTGTGAGAGGGTTAATCATAAGTAGGAGGTTTGTTCAAGTAAGAATAGCACATAAGCACCAGTCCACCCACATATCAAATTATCAAAGTACCGAACATGAATTAAGCCAACATGATGAAAGTGACTAGATGAAATTCCCGTGTACCCTCAAAAACACTATCATAAGAAACCATTTTGGACTGTCCTTTGCCTCAAAAGGATTGGGCTACCTTGTTGCACTTTTGTTACTACAATTGTTAGTTGCTCGTTACAAATTATCTTGCTACTAAACTACTCTGCTACTTACAATTTTGGCACTTGTAGACATTACCTTTCTGAAAACCACTTGTCATTTCCTTCTGCTCCTCGTTGGGTTCGACACTCTTACTTATCGAAAAGAGCTACAATTGACCCCATACACTTGTGGGTCATCAAGGCAATTTTCTGGTGCCATTGTCGAGGAGTGAAGCGCTCTTGGTAAGTGGAAATTGGTAAGGAAACATTATTAATACATACTGAAATTTATTGTCACTTGCTACTATGGAAAACAATCCTTTGAGGGGTTTGTTTGGGGTATCTTCACCTCGATCAGAACCACAACTAGTTACCCCTCAACCTACTGCACCTACTGAAAATATTGAATATGATATTCCTTCGGGTATGTTAGAACAACTGCTAGCTAATCCTTATGCAGGAGATGGGATTGAACATCCTGATATGCACTTGATATATGCGGATGAAATTTGTGTATTATTTAAGCTTGCAGGTTTGCCCGGAGATGAAGCTAAGACTAAGGTTTTCCCTTTATCTTTGAATGCAAAAGCATTGACATGGTATAGGCTATGTGATGATATTGGATCTTGGAACTAGAACCGTTTGAAATTGGAATTTCATCATAAATTTTATCATATGCATCTAGTTCATCGTGATCGGAATTATATATATAATTTTTGGCCTCGTGAAGGATAAAGCATCGCTCTAGCTTGGGGTAGGCTTAATTCAATGTTATATTCATGCCCCAATCATGAGCTCTCGAGAGAAATTATTATTCAGAATTTTTATGCTCGGCTTTCTCGTAATGACCAATCCATGCTCGATACTTCTTGTACTGGTTCTTTTATGAAGAATACTATTGAATTCCGGTGGGATCTTTTAGAAAGAATTAAAAGCAACTCTGAAGATTGGGAACTCGACGAACGTAAAGAGTCAGGTATTGAACCTAAGTTTGATTGTATTAAATCTTTTATGAATACCAATGCTTTTTGGAAGTTTAGCACTAAATATGGACTTGACTCTGAGATAGTAGCTTCCTTCTGTGAATCTTTTGCTACCCATGTTGATCTCCCTAAGGAGAAGTGGTTTAAATATCAGCCACCAATTAAAGAAGAAATTAAAGAACCGGTAAAAGCTAAAGAAGGAACTATCATTTACAATGTTGATCCAGTTTTCCCACTGCTTATATTGAAAAACCACCTTTTCCTGTTAGGATGAAGGAACATGCTAAAGCTTCAACTGTGGTTAACAAAAGTTATGTTAGAACACCCAAACCATGTGAACAAATCAAAGTTGAACCTAGTATTGCTATGATTAAAGATCTCTTAGTTGACAATATTGATGGGCATGTTATTTACTTCTGTGATGAAGCTTCTAGAATTGCTAAACCTGAAGGAAAAGATAAAGATAGACCAGTTATTGGCATGCCTGTTGTCTCAGTTAAGATAGGAGATCACTGTTATCATGGGTTATGTGACCTAGGTGCAAGTGTAAGTGCTATTCCTTTCTCCTTATACCAAGAAATTAAAGACGAAATAGCACCTACTGAAATAGAAGACATAGATGTTACTATTAAACTTGTTAATAGAGATACCATATCACCAATTGGGATTCTTAGAGATGTTGAAGTCTTGTGTGGGAAAATAAAATACCCTGCTGATTTTCTTGTTCTTAGCACCCCACAAGATAACTTTTGTCCCATTATATTTGGTAGACCTTTCTTAAACACCGTCAATGCTAGAATAGATTCTGAGAAACAAATTATCGGTGTTAGCTTTGGTGATGAATCTCATGAATTTAATTTTCCAAGTTTAGTAAACAACCTCATAAGAAAGATTTGCCTAGTAAGGATGAAATTATTGGTCTTGCTTCTATTGTTGTGCCTCCTACTGATTCTTTGGAACAATATTTTCTAGACCATGAAAATGATTTGCATATGCGTGAAAGAAATGAAACAGATAGAATCTTTTTCCAACAACCATCTCTGCTTAAACACAATCTGCCTATTGAAACTCTAAGAGGTCCTCCTCCACCTGAAGGTGATCCTGTGTTTGAATTAAACAATTACCACACGCTTTGAAATATGCTTATCTTGATGAAAAGAAGATATATCCTATTATTATTAGTGCTAACCTTTCAGAACATGAAGAAGAAATATTATTGAAAGTTCTAAGGAAGCACAGGGTTGTTGTTGGTTATACTCTTGATGATATTAAGGGCATTAGTCCCATTCTATGTCAGCACAATATTAATGTGGAACCTGATGCTAAACCCATTGTCGATCACCAACGTCGGTTAAACCCGAAAATGAAAGAAGTGGTAAGAACAAAATATTGAAAACTTTTGGAAGCAGGTATAATCTATCCTATAGCTGATAGTAGATGGGTAAGTCATGTTCATTGTGTCCCTAAGAAGGGAGGTATTACTGTTGTTCCTAATGATAAGAATGAGCTTATTCCATAAAGAATTGTTACGGGCTATAGAATGGTAATTGATTATAGAAAATTAAATAAAGCTACTAGAAAAGATCATTACCCTCTGCCTTTTATTGATCAAATGTTAGAAAGAGTATCTAAGCACACACATTTTTGCTTCCTTGATGGATACTTTGGCTTTTCACAAATACTTGTTTTACAATCTGATCAAGAAAAGACCACTTTTAGTCTTTACTTGTCCTTTTGAAACATTTGCTTATAGACGTATGCCTTTCGGTTTATGTAATGCACCTGCTACCTTTCAAAGATGTATGACTGCTATCTTCTTTGATTTTTGTGAAAAGATTGTTGAGGTTTTCATGGATGACTTTTCTGTTTATGGGAAGTCTTTTGATGATTGTTTAAGCAATCTTGATCGAGTTTTGCAGAGATGTGAACAAACAAATCTCGTCTTGAATTGGGAGAAGTGCCACTTTATGGTTAATGAAGATATTGTCTTGGGCCATAAAATTTCTGAAAGAGGCATTGAGGTGGACCAAGCCAAGGTCGATACGATTGAGAAAATGCCATGTCCTAAAGATATCAAAGGTATTCATAGTTTCCTTGGTCATGCTGGTTTCTATAGGAGGTTTATCAAAGACTTCTCTAAAATTTCTAGGCCTCTTACTAATCTTTTGCAAAAGGATATTCCCTTTGTGTTTGATGATGATTGTATGGAAGCCTTTGAAACACTAAAGAAAGCCTTAATCACTGCACCTGTTGTTCAACCACATGATTAGAACTTGCCTTTTGAGATTATGTTGTTGGTGTTGTTCTAGGACAAAGAATTGATAAGAAACTAAATGTTATTCATTATCCTAGTAAAACTCTAGACGGTGCTCAATGAAACTATGCTACTACTGAAAAAGAATTCTTAGCAGTGGTGTTTGCTTGTGATAAATTCAGATCTTACATTTTTTATTCTAAAGTAATTGTTCACACCGATCATGCTGCTATAAAATATCTTATGGAAAAGAAAGATGCTAAGCCTAGACTCATTAGGTGGGTTCTTCTACTCCAAGAATTTGATTTGCATATCACTGATAGGAAAGGAGCAGAGAACCCTGTAGCTGATAACTTGTCTAGACTTGAAAACATTCTTGATGACCCAGAACCAATTAACGATAGCTTCCCTGATGAACAACTAGCTACAATAAATGTTTCTCATAGTACACCTTGGTATGCTGACTATGCTAATTATATTGTTGGTAAATACATACCACCTAGCTTCACATACCAACAAAAGAAAAAATTCTTCTATGATTTAAGACATTACTTTTGGGATGACCCACATCTTTATAAAGAAGGAGTAGATGGTATTATTAGACATTGTGTACCTGAGCATGAACAGGAACAAATCCTATGGAAATATCACTCTGAAGCTTATGGAGGACATCACGCAGGAGATAGAACCGCTCATAAGGTATTGCAATCTGGTTTTTATTGGCCTACTCTCTTCAAGGATGCCCGTAAGTTTGTATCATCTTGTGATGAATGCCAAAGAATAGGTAATATCGATAAGTGTCAAGAAATGCCTATGAATTATTCACTTGCTATTAAACCATTTGATGTTTGGGGATTTAACCTTATGGGGCCTTTTCCTTCCTCTAATGGGTATACACATATTTTGGTTGCTGTTGATTATGTTACTAATTGGGTAGAAGCTATTCCAACCAGTAGTGCTGATCACAACACCTCTATTAAAATGCTTAAGGAAGTTATTTTCCCTAGGTTTGGAGTCCCTAGATATTTAATGACTGATGGTGGTTCACACTTTATTCATGGTGCTTTCCGTAAAATGCTTGCTAAGTATGATGTTAACCATAGAATTGCGTCACCTTATCATCCTGAGTCTAGTGGTCAAGTTAAACTTAGCAATAGAGAAATAAAACTAATCTTACAAAATACTATTAATAGATCCCGGAAGAATTGGTCTAAGAAATTAGATGATGCACTTTGGGCTTATAGAACAGCTTACAAAAATCCTTTGGGTATGTCTCCATATAAAATGGTTTATGGAAAAGCTTGTCATTTACCTCTTGAGTTAGAACACAAAGCATTTTGGGCAATAAAAGAACTTAATTATGATTTCAGACTTGCTGGAGAAAAGAGGTTATTTGATATTAGCTCAGTAGATGAATGCAGAACCCAGGCTTATGAAAATGCTAAGTTATTCAAAGAAAAAGTTAAAAGATGGCATGACAAAAGAATCCAAAAGTGCCAGTTCAAAGTAGGAGAATATGTTCTTTTGTACAACACTCGTTACAGATTCTTTGCAGGAAAACTCCTCTCCAAATGGGAAGGACCCTATGTCATCGAGGAGGTCTATCGATCCGGAGCTATCAAAATAAATAATGCCGAAGGGACTGACCCGAAGGTTGTCAATGGGCAACGAATAAAACACTATATCTAAGGTACACCCATTAATGTTGAAAGCTGTCACAGCCCCAGTTCAGGCCTTGCTTGTCTTTGCACTAGTATCCATGCATCATGCTTAAATTTTATGAAACTTGAAATGGGGATTGCCTAAACCCTAGCACCAAATGAATTCAACTAGGGTCAAAATAAAATCTTTTTCATTGAACTCAAAATGCCCTCTAAAAATGTTCAACATTTCTGGTTTGAGGTGAAAGCATCTACCAAAAATGGTTTATATTTTTGCAGGACATATTGGGCTCTGAATTAAATCATACTCTATTTGCATTTGGGCATTTAAATGCTATTAAATATTTTAAATGCTCAAATAATCATAAACTAAAATGTTTACTGTTGGATATATTCTAAAGAGTAGTCATGATTAGTTTCATGATTTTTGGATCTGTTTAAGTATTTTAAATAAAGCCCTAAAGACTACAGATTAATAGAAAACAGAAACAATAAATAAAAGGTAGAGAGAGAGAGACTTACCTGGACCTACCTACTGTGCAGCCCACCTGGCCGGCCCAGCTGGCAGCCCAGCCAACTGGCCCAGCCCACCACCGCCTCCTTCCCTGTCGTCTTCCTCCCGCCAGTAGGAGCAGCTGCGTGCTCGCACGCGCGCAGCCGAGGAGGCCAGCTCCTCCCTGCCTGGCTGCCTCCTCCTCCCCCTGGACGCCCCCATGACGCCACGCACCCCCCCTCGACCCTCTGCACCTCTCCCCTCTCTCCCTGGACCTCCTCCCCCTCCTCTGTGTCTTTCTGCGGCGCCACCGAACGCTGTCGTCGCCGCCGACCGTCACCACCGTGGCCACCAGCATCCCCACGCCCAGCCAGCTAGTGCCCGAGCTCCGCCTCCTTGCGCTGAACCTCTCCACGCCGAAGGAAACAAGCCGGAGGGCCCCGCTTTGTCGCCATCGTCGCCGCCTTCGCCGTCGGTCGCTGGAGATCCGCCTCACCGCCCTGCTCCCTCCGACGCTTCCCCGGCCCCTCCATCTGCACCGGCCAACTCGCCGTGAGCTCCTCTTCTTTCTCCCCCTAGCCACGTCGCTCGAGCCGCCCCCTAACCCCGTTGGCCATCACGGCCGAGAGCTCGGCTCTGCCGGCCATGTCGCCGTCGTGGCCACAGACGCGTAAGCTCGAAACCAAGCGCGTCACCGTGCTCAGCACATCACCAGGAGGCCGTAGCACCCAGCCGTTCGCCCCGCCGTGCCCCACAGCACCATTCCCAACCTCGCCCGAACTCCGGCCGCCGCCGAGGTCGATGCCGCAATCGACTCCGGCCACCCCTGCCGCTAACTCCGGTCCAGTTGGATGCGGAAGAGCAGCAGGAACGCGTAGAGCCCCTCAGTCGCTGATTTGGTCGCCGGAGGAGCGTTTCCGATGCCCTCCGCCATCGCTGGCGTCGCCGGCGACGAGCCGCGGGTCAACTCCGGCGAGTTTGACCCGGGTTTGACCGCACTTTGACCCACTCTGGCTCACTGACGTGTGGGCCAGGCACTGTTTATTTAGGTGTAAGATTAGTTAACACTAATTAATTTAGTTAATTAACTAAACACTGACATGTGGGCTCATGCCCCCACTGACACTTTTAGTTAGGATTAAATTAGCACTAACACTCCCTGTTAATTAGCCTAGACACCGACGTATGGACCCCACTGGTCAGGTTTGACCTGGACCAGCCCTGTTGACCCTGCTAGCGTCACTCTGACGCATTCCTGACGCAATAACTAATTTCTGGATTTATTTTTATATAGAAAATTCCTGAAATTGTTGCAAACTTCTAAAAATCATAGTAAATCAACCATAGCTCCAAATCAAACAAATTATATACGAAAAATTATCAGAAAAATCCAAAGAATCTGTTTATGGCATTTTCATGCATGTTAGAGCAACTTAACCCTACTGTTTAGATGAAACAAGTTAATGCACTAATATGACCTCTTAAAATGGATTTGCATTTGAATCTTTGGTTCAAATGGACTCATCTCAATCTGTTCTAGCTTGCATTAGCCTAAAACACATTCATATTGCCATGTCATAGCATGCATCATATTGTGCATTGCATTGATCGTGTTTCTTCTCTGTTTGCCGGTGTTGTTCCCCCTCGGTAGACGTTGTACCGACGTTGTGATCGTTGACACTGATGAAGACTCAATGCTATCTTCAGAAGTGCCAGGCAAGCAAAACCCCCTTGTTCATTCCGATACAATCCTACTCTCTCGCTCCTGCTCTCTTCTACTGCATTAGGACAACAACGAGTCATTTGTTACTTGCTGCGGTAGCTGAACCCCTTTATCCTCTGCATGACCTGTCATTGCCACAGTAAATAGATGAAACCCACTAGCATGAGTAGGAGTTGTTTGAGCCCTGTTGTGCCTACTCATTCATGCTTGTTTGTCATGCCTGCTACTGCTTAGAGTTGAGTCAGGTCTGATTCATCGGGGATGAATCAGAGGTGTGTGAACATGTCCTACTATATGTGAGCTAAGTGTGTGAACACGATTTGGTAAAGGTAGCGGTGAGAGGCCATGTAGGAGTACATGGTGGGTTGTCTCATTGAAGTCGTCCTTAGGAACTGAGTTCTGTGTTTGTGATCCATGATTCAGCTACTACCATGCATTGGGCCCTGAAATATGACCCCGCTCAACTTCTTAATCACCCTTGTCCTCTGTCCAGGAGTTGCAAGTAGTTTCTGGTGTTTGTAGTATGCTGGACGCCGTGCGCAGCGCTGACCGGAGGGGTGGGCTGTGATGCGGTAGGCACGTGGCACGGTGTACCGGGTGCCCATTTGGTGTCTCGAGAACCCTGCACACATCGTTTGGGGCTGTGAGCGAAACTCCGGCCGGATCTCCTCGCGGATGGAACCCGAATAGGCGATAAACCTGGACTAGAGACTTGAGTGTTCAGGTAGGTCGTGGTCTACACCCACGTCGGCTTTCACATGAAGTCTGCCGAGCACATGTCGTGTGCAGACGCTAACTGGTGGAAACATGTATGAAGAAGTACACCCCTGCAGGGTTAACATCATCTATTCGAATAGCCGTGTCCGCAGAAAAGGACTTCTGGGTTGCCTATATCAGTTCATAGACAAGTGGAAGTGGATACTTTAAAATGCGCAAGATAAGCGTGAGTGCTATGGTTGGCGTTCTCGTAGGGAGACGGGAGCGGATCCATAGTGGTGTATTGATATGGTGAATATGTGGACTCGTGTGCGCCACCTCAAAAGAGTTACTTGCAATCGTAATTTAGGATAGCCACTGAGTCAAAGCTGGCTTGCTGCAGTTAAACCCCACCATCCCCTTTGTTGATAATGATGCATGTGTAGTTAGTTCTGATGTAAGTCTTGCTGGGTACATTTGTACTCACGTTTTCCTATTTTACGTTTTTGTAGAGACTTCCGTCTCACTAGTAGTTCCGCATGGACTTCGATGTTTAGCTTGTTACCTCAGCTACGATCTTGTGCCCTCGGCAGGATCTGGTAGATAGTCAGGCTTTTCAGCCTTTTACATTTGTAGATGTCTGTACTCAGACATGTTAAGCTTCCACATGTGCTTTGACTTGTATGCTCTGAATGTTGGGTCATGAGACCTATGTTTGTAATATCTCGCTCCTTGGAGCCTATTGAATAAAATACTTGAGTTGTAGAGTCATGTTGTGATGCCATGTTGTATTTGCACATATCGAGCATATTGTGTGTATGTTATTGAAATGCTTGGTATGTGTGGGATCTGACTATCTAGTTGTTTATCCTTAGTAGCCTCTCTTACCGGGAAATGTCTCCTAGTGTTTCCACTGAGCCATGGTAGCTTGCTACTGCTCCGGAACACTTAGGTTGGCCGGCGTGTGTCCTTCTTCGTTCATGTGTCTGTCCCTTCGGGGAAATGTCACGCGATGAATACCGGAGTCCTGTTAGCCCGCTACAGCCCGGTTCACCAGAGTCCTGCTAGGCCAGTGCTACAGCCTGGATTCACTCGCTGATGACCGACACGTTCGATGATGGGTCATGGATGCCTGTCCCTGTAAGCTTGTGCCACTTTGGGTTTACGACTAGCCATGTCAGCCCGGGCTCCTTATCATATGGATGCTAGCGACACTATCATATACGTGTGCCAAAAGGCGCAAACAGTCCCAGGCAAAGGTAAGGCAACACCCGTGGGAATACCGTGCGTGAGGCCGCAAAGTGATATGAGGTGTTACATGCTAGATCGATGTGGCATTGAGTCGGGGTCCTGACAGCTTTGGTATCAGAGCCTGACTACATGTAGGATTACCAAGCCAAACTGGTCGAAGTTGAGTCTAGAAATTCTTTAGTTATGTAAGGGAATTGATTGTGGGATGGAACGTAAGGCTCTTTTTACTCCTTATACCTCATGCCCTTCTGATCTGAGTCATCTTATCTTTCCTGCGTGGTTAAGGAACTAGGCTTTCTCTTCTTTCTATCAGGATCACGTGCTACTAATTCGTAGACCTATAAGATTGATGGATTTAAGCCTCAGTTCAGTCTCTACTACTTCCTTGTGTTGGCAATCGATCTCAGAACCTTGATATTGTGATGTTAAGTGGTTATGCCACCATTTTTGCTGGATGTCTCAAATCTTTTTGAGCATTTACAGTCGTTATGTTGTCCGAGTCATCCCAGGTTTCTAAATAGTCTGATGCATTTGCGAATTCCTTTCTACCGTTTTGAAGATCCTTTGTGCCAGATCAATCACACTAACTAGTGTGTTGAGGTATTTCATTGCCCCGGCATTTATGTTGGAATTATTATTATGACCCTAGGTGTCCTAGGGGATCATCTAGTAGTCTAGCCATCATTTGTGCCCCAGTGTGATGATTCTGGCCATTATTCTCGAAAGCATTCCGTGATGCCACTTAGTATGTAGGTATTCTACTTCTGGGTTTTGAACCCAAGATTCACCCTACTTACTTCATGTTGATAGTGTTTGCTAGTTCCTTTAGGTTATTAGTAACCTTTGCATTAGTCCTTGAGGTCCGTGGTATTTCCTTCTTCCAAATACTATGAACCACTTATGGCAGAAGTTTGTTGGATCAAAAGATCACAACAGGAGTGCTCTTGATGAGTTCTCCATTCTATATTGTGAATCTGTCAGCTCTACTTTTCTGCATGGGTTATCCAGAAGAAACTTGTTGAACTTGGTTCGACATACTAACCTATGCATCCACAACTTAGAAAACCGTATGTTCCTTTGAGTTGTCCCGTTTTAGTTGTCTTCCGACCCTCGTCTACCAATTGATAGTCAGGAGTAATTGTGCATTCGTGTTATCGATGCTTATTATTCTTGTGGTCCGTCAAGCCATTCTATTCTGGAATGACTAGGAGAAACAAACTCCAGTACCTTGTCCATTTCCAGGATTGGGTCAAAGCAGTCGTACTCCGCAGATCAAATTGCTAATCTAGCTTTTGCTTTGTTCTACCTTGGAGTATTACCATCTTTATATCAAGAATGTCATGGGAATTGCACACCCTCCTATGAATTCTTGATACAGTGATACTTCTCGCCCTCATTAGTCATTTCTCGGCTCCCGTGTTGTTGCAACTGGAATGCCGACAGGTGAACTTTGATGTGTGAAATCAATACTCAGAGCAACTCGTTGCTTGGTAGTAAATGAACAATATTCTCATTCTTAGCGTGTTGGTTATTGAATCATCATTCTAAGATAGATTGTGCTACCTAGTCCTTATTTTTGTTGCACTCTTCGATCAATGAGTCAGGATTATTCAATCCTTGCTTATTTGATCATATCGTCTTGCCCTGAAAAGCAGGATTGTTCCCGATCTTAGTAACATATCGGTGGTTCGTGATTTTCCATATATCTTCTCGGAAGTATAACCAGGTTGTCACCTGACCGCTGTGTTGAGTTCGTGATCAAGTAGGTTTCTTATAAACCACCCCTTCTCCAAGAATCTGTGTTGGGTACCCCTGAGCTAGTTGGTTAAGCTAAACAACAACTTGGAGAGTTGGAAGATAAAAGCTTTCCTGGCTTAGTTCATTTAAAGGGATATCTTTTTGTGTGTGTTGAAGAAAGATGATCTCTTCATCAATTGATCCTCGAGACCAGTTGCTGGAGCTATTGTCTTGCCAAAACTTTGATTTGAGTGTGGGCTATTCTCAAATCAAATCAGAACCAACGATGTTCGTAATGTAGTCTTACTCGTGGATTTTCCTCGAGCATACACATTATGTCTTTTGGGTCTGACCAATACTATCACCTTGTTCACATAGTTATGGAATTCCATCTCCATGGAAATCTGGATGAATTGTTGTTGAGCCCATCGACAACACCCTTATCTCCTCCATGATTTTGTTGAACATTAAGCTAGTGTTGGAAACTTCTATGGGCATTATCTTCATGTCCTGTTCATGAAGTATATGTTCGGACCTAAGAAGTGACTTCCTCAGATTCACGTGCATTTAATGTAAGTTGTCGCCGTGAATTCGATAAAGTCAATGCTGCTTCCTTGGAATCATCCCAAGTTAGTCACACATGTGCAAAGTATACTATGGTTTGGTAGATTAATTACCTCCACTCCATATGTATTCCGTAGCACACCAAGCCACTGATTGATTTGTTCAAGGAGAAGAAGTTCCTTCTTAAGAGCAAGACTTATGCAAGGACTTCGATATCCTCGATGATGGTTCCCCTCCTGAACTCGGTAGTGTTTTATTATAAGACTACTACGTGGTCATGCTTGTCTGCGACATCATGTCCACATGTTTGTAGCAGAACCAGCTCATGTTTTGGAGCTTGCTATCGTAGTTCATTCCCCGAGATTCCCGCAATGCCATCTCGTCGATTTGTGTTGCAAACTTTAATTTTCTTTCTAGACTTGAGGAGTCTGGAATATCCTGACACCAGCCAGATCTGAATCTCAGGCAGATATGATGGTTGGAATGTGTCCCGAGAATTATAATATTGGTCTCTCTATAACCCGGTAACGTGGATGTCGTGGCCAGCACACCCAGCCGGAAGACCCATTATTGTAGGCTCTTGATTGAGAAAGTTGGCTACCTCCCCATAAGGATTTCATGGGATTTACTCCCTAGTTGACCCTTATGGATTTTTGAGTTCCGAAGTCCGACCTTTTACTTGATGTTCTAGATATCAAACCATATCTATGGATGGATTACGCTAGCACATCAAGGAGAACATTAGAAGCGGAGTGCTAAATGTCTCTCGGTCGATCATCCAGATTTTGTTCCCTTGGCTCTGCTAAGGTGAAATCTGAGAAGGTGTTATCTTCTTTTGCATCTGCATCATCCATCACCATTCATCATGGTGGTAAGTTGTGTTGCCAGGATCCTTGACACGGATATTGGTAAAACCTTGATGATTATGGAAATGCTCAAGTTCTTGAGAGCACACACAAGCGCTAGGTGTTAACATCGGCACTAACTGGGATTGCTCTCATTTTCCTCGGTTATGCTATAACTTTTCAGATAGTGGACTCACTCTCTACTGTTGAGCTTCTACCCAGTTACTAAAATCATCCCTTGCGTTGTTTTTAGCAAGGTAGTCCACATCATCCATACTGGTCCGGGTATGTCATTCCACCGGACTCCTCCAAATGATTGATTGTGATTTGCCTTAGGCTGGTATAAAGAATTTCAATGATTTCTAAATCAAAGGTAATTCTTTTGCCACTTAGGGAAATAATCTACGAATCGCCCTCCTCCAAGATGTCTCGTTATAGTATCATGGCAACTCAACTCCTCGCTACGTTGACAACCATTCACCACCTTCTTAAGCGTCAAAATTGTTGTCTACCTAGTGAACCTTCGTCTTCTGCTTCACCCCATCCCTATGGATGTGTGCTTCGCGTCTCAGATCGTGAGATGTTTCTATGACTCACCCCGTGAGTTGATCCTAAATTGTTTGGTCTTCGAGAAGATCGACCCTTCTAGAGTTTCTTTTCCCTCTCGTTGTCATGTTGGTAGGAGTTCCTGGAGCAAGACATCGAGACAATGATGGTGAATGAAGCTATGTTCCTTTGAAGTGCAACCTGGATCGTGAAGATTGTGTTAGTTTGTGCTCCCCTTTCATCTTATCCTACGCTTGAATCTCGGGACGAGATTCTTGTTTAGTGGGGGTGAGTTGTCACAACCCCAGTTCAGGCCTTGCTTGTCTTTGCATTAGTATCCATGCATCATGTTTAAATTTTATGAAACTTGAAATGGGGATTGCCTAAACCCTAGCACCAAATGAATTCAACTAGGGTCAAAATAAAATCTTTTTCATTGAACTCAAAATGCCCTCCAAAAATGTTCAACATTTCTGGTTTGAGGTGAAAGCATCTACCAAAATTGGTTTATATTTTTGCAGGACATATTGGGCTCTGAATTAAATCATACTCTATTTGCATTTGGGCATTTAAATGCTATTAAATATTTTAAATGCTCAAATAATCATAAACTAAAATTTTTACTGTTGGATATATTCTAAACAGTAGTCATGATTAGTTTCATGATTTTTGGATCTGTTTAAGTATTTTAAATAAAGCCCTAAAGACTACAGATTAATAGAAAACAGAAACAATAAATAAAAGGTAGAGAGAGAGAGAGACTTACCTGGACCTACCTACTGTGCAGCCCACCTGGCCGGCCCAGCTGGCAGCCCAGCCAACTGTCCCAGCCCACCACCGCCTCCTTCCCTGTCGTCTTCCTCCCGCCAGTAGGAGCAGCTGCATGCTCGCACGCGCGCAGCCGAGGAGGCCAGCTCCTCCCTGCCTGGCTGCCACCTCCTCCCCCTGGACGCCCCCACGACGCCACGCACCCCCCTCGACCCTCTGCACCTCTCCCCTCTCTCGCTGGACCTCCTCCCCCTCCTCTGCGTCTTTCTGTGGCGCCACCGAACGCTGTCGTCGCCGCCGACCGTCACCACCGCGGCCACCAGCATCCCCACGCCCAGCCAGCTAGTGCCCGAGCTCCGCCTCCTCGCGCTGAACCTCTCCACGCCGAAGGAAACAAGCCGGAGGGCCCCGCTTCATCGCCATCGTCGCCGCCTTCGCCGTCGGTCGCCGGAGATCCGCCTCGCCGCCCCGCTTGCTCCGACGCTTGCCCGGCTCCTCCATCTGCACCGGCCAACTCGCCGTGAGCTCCTCTTCTTTCTTCCCCTGGCCAAGTCGCTCGAGCCGCCCCCTAACCCTGTTGGCCATCACGGCCGAGAGCTCGGCTCCGCCGGCCATGTCGCCGTCGTGGCCACAGACGCGTAAGCTCGAAACCAAGCGCGTCACCATGCTCAGCACATCGCCAGGAGGCCGTAGCACCCAGCCGTTCGCCCCGCCGTGCCCCACAGCACCATTCCCAACCTCGCCCGAACTCCGGCCGCCGCCGAGGTCGATGCCGCGATCGACTCCGGCCACCCCTGCCGCTAACTCCGGTCCAGTTGGATGCGGAAGAGCACCAGCAACACGTAGAGCCCCTCAGACGCTGATTTGGTCGCCGGAGGAGCGTTTCCGACGCCCTCCGCCGTCGCTGGCGTCGCCGGCGACGAGCCGCGGGTCAACTCCGACGAGTTTGACCCGGGTTTGACCGCACTTTGACCCGCTCTGGCTCACTGACGTGTGGGCCAGGCACTGTTTATTTAGGTGTTAGATTAGTTAACACTAATTAATTTAGTTAATTAACTAAACACTAACATGTGGGCTCATGCCCCCACTGACACTTTTAGTTAGGATTAAATTAGCACTAACACTCCCTGTTAATTAGCCTAGACACCGACGTATGGACCCCACTGGTCAAGTTTGACCTGGACTAGCCCTGTTGACCCTGCTGATGTCACTCTGACGCATTGCTGATGCAATAACTAATTTCTGGATTTATTTTTATATAGAAAATTCCAGAAATTGTTGCAAACTTCTAAAAATCATAGTAAATCAACCGTAGCTCCAAATCAAACAAATTATATATGAAAAATTATCAGAAAAATACAAAGAATCTGTTTATGGCATTTTCATGCATGTTAGAGCAACTTAACCCTACTATTTAGATGAAACAAGTTAATGCACTAATATGACCTCTTAAAATGGATTTGCATTTGAATCTTTGGTTCAAATGGACTTATCTCAATCTGTTCTAGCTTGCATTAGCCTAAAACACATTCATATTGCCATGTAATAGCATGCATCCTATTGTGCATTGCATTGATCGTGTTTCTTCTCTGTTTGTCGGTGTTGTTCCCCCTCGGTAGACGTTGTACCGACGTTGTGATCGTTGACACTGATGAAGACTCAATGCTATCTTCAGAAGTGCCAGGCAAGCAAAACCCCCTTGTTCATTCCGATACAATCCTACTCTCTCGCTCCTGCTCTCTTCTACTGCATTAGGACAACAACGAGTCATTTGTTACTTGCTGCGGTAGTTGAACCCCTTTATCCTCTGCATGACCTGTCATTGCCACAGTAAATAGATGAAACCCACTAGCATGAGTAGGAGTTGTTTGAGACCTGTTGTGCCTACTCATTCATGCTTGTTTGTCATGCCTGCTACTGCTTAGAGTTGAGTCAGGTCTGATTCATCGGGGATGAATCAGAGGTGTGTGAACATGTCCTACTATATGTGAGCTAAGTGTGTGAACACGATTTGGTAAAGGTAGCGGTGACAGGCCATGTAGGAGTACATGGTGGGTTGTTTCATTGAAGCCGTCCTTAGGAACTGAGTTATGTGTTTGTGATCCATGATTCAGCTACTACCATGCATTGGGCCCTGAAATATGACCCCGCTCGACTTCTTAATCACCCTTGTCCTCTGTCCAGGAGTTGCAAGTAGTTTCTGGTGTTTGTAGTATGCTGGAGGCCGTGCGCAGCGCTGACCGGAGGGGTGGGCTGTGATGCGGTAGGCACGTGGCATGGTGTACCGGGCGCCCGTTTGGTGTCTCGAGAACCCTGCACACATCGTTTGGGGCTGTGAGCGAAACTCCGGCCGGATCTCCTCGCGGATGGAACCCGAATAGGCGATAAACCTGGACTAGAGACTTGATTGTTTAGGTAGGTCGTGGTCTACACCCACGTCGGCTTTTGCTTGAAGTCTGCCGAGCACATGTCGTGTGCAGACGCTAAGTGGTGGAAACATGTATGAAGAAATACACCCCTGCAGGGTTAACATCATCTATTCGAATAGCCGTGTCCGCGGAAAAGGACTTCTGGGTTGCCTATATCAGTTCATAGACAAGTGGAAGTGGATACTTTAAAATGCGCAAGATAAGCGTGAGTGCTATGGTTGGCGTTCTCGTAGGGAGACGGGAGCGGATCCATAGTGGTGTATTGATATGGTGAATATGTGGACTCGTGTGCGCCACCTCAAAAGAGTTACTTGCAATCGTAGTTTAGGATAGCCACTGAGTCAAAGCTGGCTTGCTGCAGTTAAACCCCACCATCCCCTTTGTTGATAATGATGCATGTGTAGTTAGTTCTGATGTAAGTCTTGCTGGGTACATTTGTACTCACGTTTTCCTATTTTACGTTTTTGCAGAGACTTCCGTCTCACTAGTAGTTCTGCGTGGACTTCGACGTTTAGCTTGTTACCTCAGCTACGATCTTGTGCCCTCGGCAGGATCTGGTAGATACTCAGGCTTTTCAGCCTTTTTCATTTGTAGATGTCTGTACTCAGACATGTTAAGCTTCCGCATGTGCTTTGACTTGTATGCTCTGAATGTTGGGTCATGAGACCTATGTTTGTAATATCTCGCTCCTTCGAGCCTATTGAATAAAATACTTGAGTTGTAGAGTCATGTTGTGATGCCATGTTGTATTTGCACATATCGAGCATATTGTGTGTATGTTATTGAAATGCTTGGTATGTGTGAGATCTGACTATCTAGTTGTTTATCCTTAGTAGCCTCTCTTACCGGGAAATGTCTCCTAGTGTTTCCACTGAGCCATGGTAGCTTGCTACTGCTCCGGAACACTTAGGTTGGCTGGCGTGTGTCCTTCTTCGTTCCCGTGTCTGTCCCTTCGGGGAAATGTCACGCGATGAATACCGGAGTCTTGTTAGCCCGCTACAGCCCGGTTCACCGGAGTCCTGCTAGCCCAGTGCTACAGCCTGGATTCACTCGCTGATGACCGACACGTTCGATGCTGGGTCATGGATGCCTGTCCCTGTAAGCTTGTGCCACTTTGGGTTTACGACTAGCCATGTCAGCCCGGGCTCCTTATCATATGGATGCTAGCGACGCTATCACATACGTGTGCCAAAAGGCGCAAACGGTCCTGGGCAAAGGTAAGGCAACACCCGTGGGAATACCGTGCGTGAGGCCGCAAAGTGATATGAGGTGTTACATGCTAGATCGATGTGGCATTGAGTCGGGGTCCTGACAAAAGCAATGTTATACAAACTTTGACAACGGAAGAACACATAAAAGAGTCCTTCCGGAACACTCCAGAATCGTAAAAATAAGGAGGTATGTGATACGGTAAGTAAACGGACTCCGAAAAATCTGCAAAAGTATTTTTTGTCAGTTTTGAAATATTTAGAAAATTAGGAAACTAAGAAACTTCTAGGAAAGTGACCCTAGTGGGCACGATACACTAGGGCGCGCCGGGCTTGCCTGGCGCGCCCAGGTGGGTTGTGCCCACCTTGGATACTTTCTGGTCTCCGTTTTCTTCTGTTTTGCTTGTTCCCCAAGATAAAAAATCTATATATACTTCCCGAACCAGTTAACCTCCGTATCGCGGAAAAATGTCCTGTTTTCTTTTCTTGATGTTTTCTGTCAGGTCCAATCCGCCATGGCCTCTTCAAGCTCCTCCAAGGACAAGTTCTTCGACAACGTCATCAACCCATATCTGCAGGAGGTGATGCAGCACCCTCAAGCCATCCAGATGCGCGATGGGGTGTTGCACATCTGCGATGTGCAAGGACCCAGGGGGACTGGATCCGTGGAGGCCAGGCTTGGAGCCATGGAACAGGACATCTTCAAGTGCAGGGGGTGGTGGAATGTGGGCTCAATGCCAATCACCTCATGATCACGGACTATACCCGTGATCTCAAGGTGGATGGCAAGCCCATAAAGGACATCATCTTCTCCCTCAATGAGCAAATCAACTTCCTCCATAGCCAGATCCACGATCTTCAAAGCCAGGTCTTTGAATATGAGGCCAGGTTTAAAGGTATGAGTTTGGCTGCCAGTTGCAGGATCCAGGAGACTCACTCCTCCTCTTATGATTGTGAGCCTCTGCCATGGAAACCCGAGGACAAGAAACCTTCTACTTCATCACCATCGTCTTCTTCATCTTCACCAAAAAAAAAACTGAGTATTGGGTATGGGCACTCCCCTTGGCTTTCACCAAACTTGGGGGAGGTGCCCCGGTATCGTATCAATCTCCACTATCTTTTGGCTTTATTTTCTTTGTTCAATCAATGGTTATCTTTTGCTATTAGATGAATAAAAGTTTAGTTCGATCCTTTATTTTTGCGAGTTTGCTTAGTGATCAATCCTTGTAATTGTGTGCGAGATATAATAAAGTATAGTTTGAGTTTTGCCTTCTTTACTTTCTTGCTGCAATAAAAATAAAGTAAATAAAAGAAAAGGATCATATGCTAATCTTATGGTAAGTGATGACATTACACAAGGAAAAGTATAAGTAGAAAATTTTATTGTAGATTGACAAACATAGCATTGGTCAATGATGCAACACATGAAAGAATTAATAAGGGAAGAGAAGATTCACATATAAATATATTATCATGGAAATCTTTTGTGATTGTGAGCACCCATCAAAATATTATATGCCAAAATTGTTTGTTCATGTTCACATAGAAGTCATATTGTCATAGATCCTTTAACATGTGGTGCTTGCCCCTATCTTTTCTAGCCAAAAACTCCATGCTAAGTAGAGATACTACTTGTGCATCCAAAACCCTTAAACCCTATCTTGTTTGAGAGTCCACCATACCTACCTATGGATTGAGTAAGATCCTTCAAGTAAATTGTCATATGTGCAAAAAGGGCAATAAAAATTGCTTATAAAAATGGGAGATCATTTAGTGTAAGGGGAAATTGAGCATTGTACGAACTTGTGATGGTGAAGAATAAAAGCGACAGACTGCATAATAAAGGTTGCCATCACAAGGGGCAATATAACGTGACGTTCTCTTGCACTAAGGGGTTGAGCATACAAACAAAAAGCGCATGGCAACCTCTGCTTCCCTCTGCGAAGGGCCCATCTTTTACTTTCATGTATTTACTTCTATGCAAGAGTCAAAGTTTTTCTCTCTATTCCTTTTATTTTTTTCCTTTGGCAAGCATCATGTGGTGAGGAAAGATCTAGGCACATATGTCCAGTTGAATATGGGTAGCATAAGTTATTGTTGTTGACATCACCCTTGAGGTGAGTGTGTTGGGAGGCGAAACCATAAGCCCATATCTTTCTTTGTGTTCGGTCGAAACGTTTTGCTCATGTCTATGCGGTGAGTGTTAGCAATCATAAAAGACTAAATGATGGTTGAGTATGTGGACTTGCCTAAAGGCTCCGATACGTGACCCTTCCTGAAAAGATGATGAATTGTAGTTGCAAAGTTGACTGAGAACATAGTTTGTTGGTTTACAATAGAGTTTATGCTTTATACTTCGATTTTGTGATGAATTGTCACTTGTTCATGAGAAGTCTATGATAAAAGTTCTATAATAAAAGTTTTATATTAAAGATTGTTGGTGTTATAATAAGTCACATGATGCTGCTATGTCCTTATTTTTGTTTTTATCGACACCTCTCTCTCTAAGCATGTGGACATGTTTTTTGATTTCGGTTTTCACTTGAGGAGAAGCGAGGTCTAAGCTTGGGGGAGTTGATATGTCCATTTTGCATCATGTTTTCCTACTTATTGTATAATAATGCTTTTTGGAGCAATTCTAATGCCTTTTCTCTCATAATATGCAAGGTATGCACCAAGGGGGATAATTCTCGCATCTGGAAATCTGGACCTGAAAAAGCTACGTCAAGCTACCTATTCTGCACAACTCCAAATGAGTTGAAACTCCCCGAGGATTTTTTTATGGAATATTTAAGGAATATTGTAGCAAATAAGTACCAGAGGAGGGACACCAGGTGGGCACAACCCACCTGGGCGCGCCAGGAGGCCCAAGCGCGCCCTGGTGGGTGTTGCCCTCCTCGGCCCACCTCCGGTGCCCATCTTCTGGTATATAAGTCATTTTGACCTAAAATAATTAACATGAGGACATTCGGGATGAAGCGCCGCCGCCTCGAGGCAAAACTTGGGCAGGAGCACTTTTGCCCTCCGGCGGGGCGATTCCGCCGGGGGAACTTCCCTCTCGGAGCGGGAAATCATCGTCATCATCATCACCAACAACTCTCCCATCTTGGGGAGAGCTCTCTTCATCAACATCTTCACAGCACCAACTCCTCTCAAACCCTAGTTCATCTCTTGCATTCAATCTTTGTATCAAAACTATAGATTGGTGCCCGTGGGTGACTAGTAGTGTTGATTACATCTTGTAGTTGATTACAATATGGTTTATTTGGTGGAAGATCATATGTTCAGATCCATTATGCTATTCAATACCCCTCTGATCTTGAGTATGTTTATCATTTGTGAGTAGTTACTTTCGTTCTTGACGTCACGGGAGAAATCATGTTGCAAGTAATCATGTGAACTTGATATGTGTTCGATATTTTGATAGTATATGTTGCCATTCTCTTAGTGGTGTCATGTGAGCGTCGACTACATGACACTTCACCATATTTGGGCCTAAGGAATGCATTGTGGAGTAGTTATTAGATGGTGGGTTGCGAGAGTGACAGAAGCTTAAACCCCAGTTTATGCGCTATTCCGTAAGGGACCGATTGGATCCAAAAGTTCAATGCTATGGTTACTGAGGGAGTCCTCGATTAGGGGGTCCTCGGACAGCCGGACTATATACTGTGGCCGGACTGTTGGACTATGAAGATACAAGATTGAAGACTTTGT